>NC_061107.1:36345910-36356328 GCF_015104395.2 Macrobrachium nipponense | reverse complement strand
CAATAAAGATTTTTCAATAGTAGGACAGGTACAAAAAGAACACGACTTAACAATACTGGAATCCATTATTATCAAATTGACCGTACCACCGTTAAACTCCCAAAACGTCTTCCACACAATTGTTTATTGCCTGATGGTCTTGTTGAGCTGTTTTTCTTTTTCTCTGTGTGTTTGTTATTGTTTTTTTTTTCTCTCTTTATCTCTCTCTCGCGTTGTAACTCTATACGAGTACAGTAGTGTTTTTAACTTCCTTCTGGGTAGGTTGTCACCAGCCATTTGCTTGTTCTTTAAGTAAATGTTTTATTAATTACATTTTGAATGTTTTAATTTTAATTATATGTAATTCGGATTTTATTAGTTTATTGATTGCCATGTTCGCTTGTTTGCAGCCTATAAAATGCAACTATGTGGAGTTGTGAAACGTCGGCATATATTTTAATAAAATGCATATGGATAGTGCCTTTCCCTGACCCGCCTTGGATTGTTCTTCGAGCTGTTGCTGAGGAAATTGGAGTTATATATATAATATATATATATATATATATATATATATATATATATATATATATATATAAGTATATATATATATATATATATATATATATATATATATATATATATATATTTGAGTGTGTGTGTGTTTGTGTGTGAGTGTGTGGGTGTGTGTGTTTGTGTGTGCAATTTTAATAGCCACACTGCCCTTTTAACTTCTTGAATTCTTTGCTCTTTTTGGGATACGCTTGTCACTACAAAGCCTGAAGATCCAAGTTAAAAGAAATTTGAAGAAATTGTAATGTCTTGTAGAAGAAATGAACCTAGGTCCCATAATCATAAAGAAGTCACGTTGTATACCTGACCACGAGAAGGCAACGTGTCCTCTTGTGATTATGGGACCTGGGTTCGTTTTCCGGTACCAGATATCACAAATGTTTTCAATTTTTTTGAACTTCAATCTTCAGGCTCTGTAGTGACAAGCGTATCCAAAAAAAGAGCAAAGAATCCACCATACATATATATATATATATATATATATATATATATATATATAATATATATATGTGTGGTGTGTGTGTGTGTGTGTGTGTGTGTGTGTGTAAATGTATATAATTATACATATATGTGTATATATGCAAAAATACAAGCGTTTAAATACAACGTATGGGAAGAAGGCACTATGGAGCTATATATTTTGTGTTGTGTATACATACCCCATTTAAACATCGCGGCAAAGTTTGGGGTGAGCCTGCAATCTTTAAATGCACAGACCTTGACAAAAAGTAGTACGTCCATCTCAGGCTTTCACATTACTCTTTGATACGGAGAAGTGCGAAAAACTCACACCAAAAAACTAAGCTTGATACCGAACTTGTTTAATTATATAGAAGTTTGGGAAATATTCCAAGGACAAAGAGAGTATTATAAACTTTAAAAAAATTTAAAAAAAACTTAAAATCCAATAGAAAATTTTGTAATTAGTTATGGTTTCCCAAGAGCAAAAAGCTTTACGCATTTCGAGTGGGGAGCACCATATATATATAGAAAATCTAAAATTAGCAATGAAGAGTTCCTTCAAAAACTTTTTCATATAAGATTTCAGGCAATTATGAAATTCCGGCTCGCCCCGGCCCCCAAACCAACCCCTTCGCGTTATTAATAAAACAATCAAGTACTGACACGCCATCTCTGTATAGAAAGGTCCCCTTAGAAAACATTTAAGCAGTTTTCGTTTAGGAAATTGGCACCAATGGGGAGCATAGGCTGTTCATTTCCCATTTACAGTAATGTCTTTTCATTAAACGATAACGATGTCATTCTTTTGAGCCTTGGAACATCCTTGACAGGCAAAGGAAGGCTTCTCTTTCACCTGCTGAGACAGTTCGCTGATTGGTTCAGAGCTGCTTGAAAATCACCTAAAAGTCCCCAAGCGGGTAGCCATAACGGGGCCACCAAAAATCGACATTTAGGGGTTTTGGCGAGATTCCTCGTCTCTGGTAACTGGTTTTCGCTTCGCACTACGTGACTCGATTTCTTTTCGGCGAGAAAAATCAGCTTCTTGCTTTCTATATTTTGTACATACAACCCATCGTATTAAAATATATCAGACTTTTACAAATATAAGTGAGATTATGGTTTAAATCGTTCCAAAATAGAATGTACATATATGTTTATATATTTTACCCAAAAAACTTTAACATTGAAGTATAAAGAACCACAGAGGATTTTAGTAGTTTGTTAATCATCCTCATGGTGTTTTCATACAGATAAAACAGCGTCGTCTGTTACGAATTTTTCTGCTGCCTGGTATTTTGTACAAATATTCGAAACATGTAAGAGTGGGGCTTTTCATTTTTTTATATACCTCAGTAAATTTGTTGGGATTTTAATTCTTTAAAATGCTATATTTTTTGGTCTCTACAATTCAAAATAATTTTTCCTTATTTTGGGGCATGCCCTCAAAAAATTTAATTTTACGTAAAGGAAACCAGTGAAAATATCCAATAAAGTGATTTGGTATATCTAAAAAGAAAACACTTAAAAAAATTACACGGATATGTCTATAATGTAGCTTTACCAAGTAAAAAATATTAAAAGAATTTTCTTTATGCATGATGGTGTGTAACAGCACCAAAAGATGTATAACTATCAATATACTTGCTTTGCGGCCAGCAGGTAACTGAGCTATCAATATATGGGGTAATTTGTTCGTATGTTGGACGCAAGGTGCCCTGCCCGGGAAAAAAACCAGGAACGCAGGTAGCACTTAGGTTCCAACTTCTTGTACAACCTTTCTGTCCGAATTTCTAATGGCCTGGACTCTCTCGAAAGACCGGAGTTCGTCCCTTGGGAGGCCAAAATTTTTTTTAGGTGAAATACATTGCAATGTGTTTATATCCATCAAATCTCACGGTGGAGCTGCAAGTCGAATGAAATGTTAGCAATTCGAGCGCAGGAGGATCGGGAATAAAAGTTGGGTAAATTCGCTGGTATGTTGGTGCCAGCTCGAAAAAAATATTATACACACACACATACACACACACACACACACACACACACACACACACACACATATATATATATATATATATATATATATATATATATATATATATATATATATATATATATATATGTGTGTGTGTGTGTGTGTGTGTGTGTGTGTGTGTGCTGTAAGAATGTATGTATGCGCAAATGTAAGACAGCAAATATAATTGAGGAGAGGGAGGTGGAAGTTTGGTACTGAGAGAGACGAAACTGAAAGGGAAATGTGGTTACGAATTATAGAACAAAAGATAACTATATCTTAGTTTTACCAGACCACTGAGCTGATTAACAGGTCTCCTAGGGTTGGCCCGAAGGATTAGATATTTTTACGTGGCTAGGAACCAATTGGTCACCTACAGCTTATTGTGGGATCCGAACTATATTATATCGAGAAATGAATTTCCATCACCAGAAATAAATTCCTCTCACTCCGCGTTGGCCGAACCGAGCATCGAATTATTGACCACCGGATTGGTAGCTGTGCGCGAAAACCACTCGTCTAACGAGGAATTATATGTAATAAAGAAACAGAGGGTGAATGTCTCAGGAGTTTATGTTAAGTGTAGTGCTACTAATATAAAGGAGTCTCTCTGGATGGTTGAAGGAGTAAACTATGAGTTTGTACATTCGGCAAGAAAAGGAAAAATACTGTTTTCATGAGCTTTTGCTCGTCGAATTTCCCATTTTACTTATTGGAAAGACTCTAGCTTGCTAAATTTAATATAGAATATAAAAATTACAATGAAAATTATATCATATAAGTCAAAATTGCAAAACAAAAACGTCAGATACTTAAAAACACGATATATGTCAGAGATAACTGGAACTTCTAAGATGCGTTCGTTCATAGAGATCTGGAAGATAGAATGTGAAATTTTGATGGTAGTACTACATATCACGATGGGAATATTTGCACGTTTTCCTTTATGAACGGGAATATTATTGCATCATCATAGGTGGTGATTGTAATATTTTAGTTTCTAATTTTTTGTTTTTTTATTCCAGAGAATTTAAAGTTAGCTGACGTCAATCGCCTCGGACAGGGGCATGTGCAGGGGTGGTTAGCGGTCAGCCGTAGACTCCTTTGTTAGCGCGGGGTCAAGAAGGCTAAAACTGTTAAGCGATCCAAATGAACAGAGGCGTGACAAATTCGTCCATGGCCCCTTTCACACTGTGTTTTGTCGCTGCAAATAGATGCGTTCGCCACACCGCAGAACCACGGTGGATTTTTTATGTTGCCACATACAGCTGCGGAATCAACGACATTCGCGACTTGTTCAGTACTGTCTGTGGCGGGAGTTTTGTTTATGCAGAGTCGTGGTTGGTTGTGCGGTCAACCACAATGGATAAGGGAGGGGGCACATTGTATTTTTATTGAGCGAATTTAAGGAGGAAGACAGAGACGATACCGTATCCAATGGGTGCACCCTTTGAATGCACAGCGAGAGATATTAGGCGCATTGGCCACGTTATTTGAGGATCTAAAACAGTTTGGCAGCAATTTTTTCGTTTACTCTCGTATGTCTCTAGATCATTCGAGGAACTACTGTGGCTGGTATTATATACAAAAAGCTTCTTAGGCAAAATATGACATGCAGATATAGCCAAATTCCGACTTTTGTAATCTTCGAGTCTATTATCCCATAACACTGGCTTCGTCTCCACTATAGATATCGAGAGATCTATGTTGATGCCACGTTCCATTATAACAAGGCGTACTAATTACCCTGTCATATTTAGCCCAATTTTGTTTCCTGCGACTTGGTTTGAAATCCCGAGATTTTCATTTTCATGTTTTTCTTATATATATAATTTACATTCAATGTATAAAAAAGCCCGGGAAAGAAGTGAACAAGTTCAACTACCACCGAAAGCTTAGTTAATTACATTTTTACACCATGAAAACATTGATAAATACATGCAGTATAAAATAAAACTAATATACTTTTCATTAATAGGTAATTCAATATCTATTGCAAGTTATAACTTTTCTCTCATTCACAAAATATTCTTATTGGATGCGGTACGGTTTTAGTCCTTTAAGATTATGAGAGAGAGAGAGAGAGAGAGAGAGAGAGAGAGAGAGAGAGAGAGAGAGAGAGAGAGAGAGAGAACTGGGGAATTTTCTAAGTTGGTAAAATTATAAATTCATATCAATCTCTGTTGAAACTTACAGTCTTAAATATGATACAGTGCCAGTATATACCATAAAGATTTCATCAGTTGAACAAAAATACATGATATGATTCCGCTTTCATACTTCATTTTAATGTTGTGTTTCTGTTAATTATTGCTAAGTGGTTTCTCGTATGCAATTTTCCTCCTACCAGCTTCATTAGTAGAGATAAAAACTCTAATCTCTCTTGGAATTTACCTCGTTAAATCTTTCAACGTAATTAGAAATCTTGCTAATGGAAGTTAATATAAATAAGTCAGAATATAATGTAGTATAATTTTTCCTAATAAGCAGTTCAAAATGATTTGTTTAATTACAAGGGTAACTTCATAAACTGAGTTGTTAATGGGCGCAATAGAAGTGGTATTTTTATCAAGTAAATGATAGTAACGGTTACACACACAATTATGAACATTGTTTTTCAGGCTGAATTTTTAAAACAAATAGAGTACTTAATCCCATTAGAGCATTAATCTCTGAGAAAGGTCAGGTGGGTCGTGGAGCAGAGTGTCAGTGACAGACATCACAAATAACGTGGGCGCCATCATCAGCACTGCCTCTCAGGTCACCATTCTTCCAAAGGGACAATCACCAATCGTATTCGATCCTCAGGTTTATCTGGTTTCTTTACTCTTGTGTTTTGCTTTCCGACGTTTAATTTCTTCTTATCTGGAGAAGCAAAGCAGTTTTTCCATTACAGAACCCGCGTGGGTGTGATTTGTGTATTCAACCTTTATTTTGTTTCCAGAATTCAAGGAATAATGCAATGGGGAACCACAAATTCTTGTTCAAGAAGTTCTATCACTAATATCAGTTTGAAATATTTCCAAACATTCTAGCATTTACTCTTAAATCAACTGTATTCAATCAAGGAAATTTAATAATAGATCCATATGTAAAATAAAATGGTTTTTTATGATTCACATAACGATTGAAATGTTTGGTTGCAAATATACTTTATTTTAATGTAAAGATTCGTTTTTACTTACTTTCTATTTGAGCATTAGGAAAGTCTAAGAACTTTCCAAAGATACTGATGCTATTACATCCATCAACGCATGAATTCCTACCTACTTTGTATTATATCCTGTATTATAATTCATATTTCCAATGTCTGACTGTAGCTCGTGTTAATTGCTTTTTTACATACCATGTTCAATTTCATAGAGGTTTGCACCAATTAGTTAACGGAATTGCTATCAGTGCACAATGATAATATACTCCTCATCTTCAATAAAATGTCGACTTTGAGAATTATTCAGTCCTTCCAGAAAATGCAATGAATGGCTTTTATTAAAGCAAAGATATTTTACAATGGACTCAGGACAGGTGGTCCAAATCACTGAGATTTAAAGTGATGGAAGAGAATAACAAAGCTTTTAGAAAAGATGTGTGAGGGTACCCACGAGAAATCCTCCATCTAGAGAAAAGGAGAACTAGAAATGCGTATCTTTTCTTCTTATCTCAAACATGAATATTCAAATGAACAATTCATCTTTAATCCAGAATTAAACAAAATGGAATAGAATACGAAGAGAATGTTTCCAAATAAATAAATTCTTCCAGGAATCAACCTAATGTATCGTTGGAAAAGGCATGTGCATGTCTTAAAGCCGTCCGTCCTTTGATATGAAAGGAGACCTGACAAGAGAGCAATCCGGGAGTCCAATCACATTTGTCGAGACAGAGAAATAGATATAATCCTTTTGAAACAAAAAAATAAATAAAAAATAATTGGAGAGAACGAAGTTATTTATAGAACTTCACACACACTCAAGTATTCACAATTGATTTACGAGATTATAAGGCAAAAAGGATTAGTAAGATAGTCATACTATAATGGCTCTGATAATGGATACTTAAATACTGACTCTTAAAATAAAACCCTTTAAACTTGAAGAGAAAACAGTGAAGCGACTTCCAAAATATTTTTTTTTTCAATATAACAGACTGATATTATATATATATATATATATATATATATATATATATATATATATATATATATATATATACGGATATATATCTATATATATATATATATATATATATATATATATATATATATATATATATCCGATATATATATATATATATATATATATATATATATATATATATATATATATATATATATATATATATATATATATATATATATATATACGGATATATATATATATATATACGGATAATATATATATATATATATATATATATATATATATATATATATATATATATACGGATATATATACGATATATATATATATATATATATACATAAATTGGAGGAGTAAAAACCTTATCTGTACCGAGGAAAGGAGATATTTTGTACAGATAATCCATGTACCGAAAGGAATAGATGGGATGAAGCTATAAAGATGATGCACGTTTACAAAATTGAGCATCGTAAAGAAAATATGGTTGAGATACTTATATGATCAAACAAAGAAGGCTATAACAAAAGAATAATAATCATTAAAGTAGAGACTTGAAGACCGATTCTAAGATTAGAGGCTTTAATAAACTGAAGTTTATAATAAGGAGGGAAATGTTTAACTGTAATCCTAGTATACATGAAAACGTAATACTCATGGCAAATAACGTATATGGTTAAATATAGTCTTTGTTTAAAAATAAAAATGGAATAAACGAGCCTTTGATACATCTGAATTGTTTTCTAATATTCTTCGCATTAATTGTCAGTAAAATCTCTATCATTCCTCAAGTGAAAGCCAGACAGGGAATGCGGTTCCCGTGTAGTGATTTATATTCTATGTCAATTAGTGACGCCAGATTTAGCCGTAAGCATCGGGAGTTGCTCGTCTATAAAACGCCATTTCATATTCCGCCTTAAAAATATCCATATCAGAATGAACAGTTTAGGGCAAAATTCCGGTTTCTAAAGAAGTTACTTGCGTTATACCTCTTCAAAATTCGGAGGAAAACTTGTTTTCTTTTTTTTTTTCTTTTAACATAGTTGTTTTGACAGTCTGTTATTTTCACTTGACTACGGTTTTGTCAACTCATTCTTCCGGTTACTATCAAAGAAGATTTAATTTCTAATGTCAATCTGATATCAATAAATTCATAATGTTATCAGAATATACCTGAAATTTATTTTGATTCTGCTACAGTAAAGACATTCTCCCTTTTTACTGGAATCTTCTAATCAAGTAAAAATAGGAAGTTTAGAAAGTTTAGAAAGAATGCTAAGAAGAAAACCGGATTTACTTTTAGCATACTCTTATCAAAAAAGAAAATGTGACACGGCCGTTTTTCATAGTATCTATTTAGAACAGTTTGTGAATAAAACAATGTTTTTATTTAATTAAAATGCCGTTGTTTTAGTCGACTCAAAATTGATAACCCTTTGAATCAAATGACATCAGAATGATATTAGTGATTAAATCTGCTGCAGCTAATAATAACCGGAAGAACTACGTTTAAGCAAAGAAATACCCGACTCGCTTTCCTCTGAAGTCTGAAAAGAATTATAACCTAAGCAACCTCTTATATAATTTTACGGCATTAGAAATTCCCGGAATTTGAACCACATGGTTTAATCGCCAATACAAATATTTGAGAGAGAGAGAGAGAGAGAGAGAGAGAGAGAGAGAGAGAGAGAGCCTCAAGGACAATTCATTCAATTTTGTCCTCTATTTCTGCTTTTTCTCCCGCCCGCCTCAGCGCTTTGCATCCGCTGGAAGGCTGGACAAACACACTCAATCTTTTCACAAGAAATGGAGACAATCTAATCTTCATATTCAAATGGTATTCGTGGGACCCTCCCCTCCATCCATATCCTTTTCTTCAGCACTATACAAAATAAAAAAAACAGTAGACTTGAATACTGAAGAAGATAAAATTACAAAGTAATTCAGTAGATAACAGAGGTGTTTCACTCTCAGAGAGAACAAATGAGTTGTCTATCATTTTAGAAGTTGTGAGAATTTTCCAGCTAACTCTAAATTCAACTGTCGATTTTATAATTCCAAAGAAGGTAGTCACTGACAAACAGAAATGCAGATAAGACATCCGTTTTTCTTTGTTAAGCAGGAATAGACTGCTGAGTTCCAAGTACTTCTCAGGCAGAAGAGACGGTGTTGTAAGCACAGTGGGAATTACGGCGACAATAATAGTGCAAAATATTATGGAAATTGCTTCAATGTATCCTAACTGCGCCGATATGGACAACCGCAAACAGTCATTACAGTAAACATTGTTATGGAATATTCGTCTGAATACGAACACTTTCAGGCACGAAGAATCCAACCGTTGCAGTGTTTTTTTTAGGAAGTAACAAGTGAGCTAAGGCAAATTTGTTATATGCATACTTGTCATTTAAAAAAATGCAAATCATAAAATTCTACCATCGCAATAGCATAGGCAAATGCCACTTGTTTCTACTGGAATCAATCTCCAATTTTCTGGGAATTTAGCCAAATTCTTTCCCTGTTGTACACGCCTGTCAGACAAGACGGGTGATACATATGGTCCTGAGAAACAATTATCTCCAGCGCTAAGATTAACCAGAAGTTTCTCATCTAGTAAGTTCATGGTGCATCCTTGCAGCTTTTCGTGTAAAACCAATGTCATGACAAATCGTAAATCTTTGATTGGTGCTGGTTTGTCACAACAAAGCAGTTTCTCAGTTTTAGATTCTTCTGCCTCTTCTTCACCTTCTTCCGGCTACTACATGTGAATTTTGCTGATGGGACATCATCTTCTTTTGTCTTTTCCTTTCTAGTTTTGTGGTTTTGAACTTCAGCACACATGATTCATGATAAATAGCTTTGTTATTTACAAAGGTCTGCATAATTCCATCGCCTTCATCAAACCTTTTTTGGTTTAAGTGGTATAGGCATTTCATTTAACTTGTAAAATTTAAGAATGTTTGTAGCAAAGGTAACATAGCCAACACCAGATGCATCCACTGGTCTTTCACGTTTGTCCGCTTGGCACAAGCAACAAAGATTCCATTTAGTCGTACTATCTCCCTTCAGGATAGACGTCGACTTCCAAGATTGTGCTGCCATTGATTTTGTTCTAAAAGCCGAGGCTTTATCCTTTTACCACCTATGCAACATACAATGCACTTTCAGATATGGGATACAACTACTATGAGATTCACAGCCAGGGTCCAGGTGTTTTTCCAGAATAAATTTTTATCAACGAACGTGACAAAGATGACACT
>NC_061107.1:36313410-36340910 GCF_015104395.2 Macrobrachium nipponense | reverse complement strand
TATATATATATATATATATATATATATATATATATATATATATATATATATATATATATTTATATATATATAGTTATACATATATATATATATATATATATATATATATATATATATATATATATATATATATATATATATATATATATATATATATATATATTATTATTATTATTATTATTCTTATTATTATTATTATTATTATTATTATATACTGCTACTCTCAAAATGCATGTTTCCCCTCCTTGAAATGCTATTTAGGATTGTGTAACATTTTTTCAGATTCCTAGATAGTTTAGAGATAAGATGTTTTAAAATGTGTGTTCAGATTTCGCATTACATATTATAAAAGAATATATATGTATGATGTTGAATGTAAAAGAGAGAGATTTTCTTTGTCCGTTTGAAACTACAAGTGTTTCCCCTTTTATGCCAACACTGTAAGATTAGAGGGTCTGCGAGATCCGTTTGCTTTCCTAAATCTGTCAACGCATTTGATAAGCGAGTCTTCGCGATGTTATCAAAACATGTCAATCTTAATTATCGCTCAACCTACGTTTCGATCGGGTTTGTGTCTGTTGAGCAGAATCGTCTTGTACGCGTATGTCTTTGATCAAAGCCACGTGGAGGTTGCACATTTTTGTGTGAGATTGCATCAGATTTTGAACTTTCTGGAAGCATTCGTGCCAAATGCGTTTTGTGTTATCTCCTCAGTCCAGTTTCCGCAGGGAAGAAGATTTCATTATATCTTAGAACCTCGAGGCATTAACATCTCGCTCTCGCTCTCTCTCTCTCTCTCTCTCTCTCTCTCTCTCTCTTCATCGCATAGCACTTTCGATCTTAAAGTAACATAATGTAAATTGGTCACTCGTAACATTTTAGAATTTCAAATTTGATATTTCTTAGAGTTTATTTAGTGTTAAATAGTGTCTTTTGTGGAATATGAAGAAACATTGTTTCGTAACGGCGCCTAGTTTTTGTGAAAATGTGAATCAAGCTTACAGCAGAGAAAGAAAGAAGTTGGTATACCAAGGTAAAGTGTTATATTTTTATTAGTTGCAATTAATAACTAAAAGTTAATAGGAACAGTGGTTAACTAATAACTAATAATTGTTAGGAACAGTGATTAACTAATAACTAATGTTTAATGGTTATGATGGTTTGGTTAACTATTAACTAATAACAGGTGGTTACGAAGGTTTGGTGAAAACTGATGGTTACAATGTTTTGAGTGTAAAAGATTTGCACTTTTACACATTGCTGATTTTTTGTGTTTGTGTTCGTTCCACTGTTTGTGTACTTGTTCATTTTCTTATTGAAGTGATGCCTTTTTATTTTATATTTTCATTTCATTCACAATTTAATGGACTTAGGTTATTTTCATTGCTTAATCATTGCACATTTAATTAAATTTAACACTTGTGAATTAATTCGCATTTACTTAGAAATCTTTTCAAGTTTTATTATTGTTTAGCACTTGTGAATTAATTTCAAATTTTCAATTATTGCCTAACACTTTTGAATTTCAATTGAATTAATTTTCTTGAATTTTGTGATAAATTAATTTTGATTTAATTTTACTTAATTTGATTCAAGAATTAATTAAACTTTACTTTGCTTTCAAGTAACAGTAATTTTCCCTGATATTGTGAATTTCACTTATAAACTTTGAGTTTAATAATAAATTTTTGTATTTAAAATTTTTATAAGTGTTTTTATTTCTAACCAGTATATTTTGCATTTGATTATATTTATGTTCGGTAGAATATAGAGGTAATTGATTGCTTTCCTTCAAATTTTTTTTTTTTTTTTTTTTTTTTTATTTGAGGTAACTTAGAACCAGGGAAGTACTTAGGCTTCAGAAATCAGGGAATACTTAATACTTTTAAAGTTGTTGATGGAGTGATGCCCTTTGATTAATTTAATTACTTACAAGATTACCTCACACCTGTTTTGATGAACTTAGTCTGATTTTTCTGCAATACTGGTAAGTGTTAAGGGATCACTGTTGCCTTTAGAGTATTCAGTCCGTTTAATACGTGTTATGAGGGTTCATGTGTCTGGCTTTTGGTGAGGTAATAATTTTATGAATGGTAACCAGATACTTGGCCCTTCGTAACAATATATATATATATATATATATATTATATATATATATATATATATATATATATATATATATATATATATATATATATATATATATATATATATCCCTTCGTACCCAGCTCAAAGTAAAGTATCCAGAATACTGGAAACTTAATAAACAAGCCTCTCAGCTTAAACATTCAGTAGTTATGGCATATAAATAGCCCATCTTCTATGGGAGATCGTGTGCTCAACATCATACAAGTTTTCGACATTCCCCTTGAAAACATGGCGTCAGCAAGCCGTCGAGTGACTAGAAGTTCTGTTTCTTGGAAACATCTGAAGTTATGTGTAAATTTCATGACCTTTTACCTCATATATATTACAGCAGTTGCTTAAAAATCTTAGTGGAGATCCTTCACACATTAGTGCGCATGACTTGGCCCACAATTTATTTTTAATAGACCTAGTGGCCGAGGATAAGAAACGTTATTTCAAATCAGAGCGCGCACGCGAAAGATTTTGTGGTCGAGATACTTTCGTAGCAGGGTTGCCACTGGCTGGGATTTTTCCCAAGGTCTAGGGATTTCGGCTCTGACCTTGGAATTTGGGGATTTTTTCTGAAAATATGTAAAAATCTTGGGATTTTTTATATCTACTCATTCAAAGTGGAAATGTGTATTTTTTTCTTTGGTTTTACTAAAGAATAGTCAGCATAAAAATAAAATTGTGAATGAAAATCGATTAATAATAATTACTAAATAATTGTAAACGTAGGTAAACACTCGGTTGTCTTTATTAGCTAACCCCCCACACCCCTTACAGTCCTACCTATCGGTTCCCGCATCCGATTTCCAATCGCAACAGAAGTGTACATGTTTAAACAGACAACGTTTGTAATCAGGGCAGCAGCACCAGACACCACCTCCTTCTTCCTACATTGGATTGCCTATCGCAACCGAACTGCACGTGTATTAGGAGAGACATCGTTTGTAATCCCAGAGCAGCAACGACCTGAATCACTGAGTATGTGCGTCATGTAAAGTTAGTTGGCTTAGTATCTATGCCAGTGAGTGTTGTGCTTCAGTGGGTTGGAACAGGCTTCATATTTAAATTGTGCTATTTATACACTGATTATAAAATCAAAGGTTTTCATATAATCATGGAATCACCAACGAGGAAAATCGAAAATCAAGTGGTATAACCAGAGTTTTAATGAAGAATGGCTGAAAGATCCCCGAGTTCGAAGATTGGCTGCAGCAGAACAAGAACAATAAAGGTGCAAGATATTGCAAGTGTTGCAACTTTACATTGAAAAATGCAAATACGTCATCGCCAATTAAACATAAAAATTCGGCAAAACACTAAACCCATTTTGAAAGTGCAAAATCTAAAACTGACATCTGTCAGTTTCTCAATAAAAAGCAATCAACACAATTCGAACAAATAGCCAAAAGATAATTGATTATTGCAGGATTTTTTTCTTAACATTACGCATCGTTTGCTCCTGCTAAACACTTTGCAGACGTGTTTACAAGAGGATTCCCAGACAATCAATTTTCTGCAATGAAGATAACTAAAATGTCTTGTTATTAAGAATGGAATAGCTTATTATGAAAAATTGGCACTTATTGATATTTGCAAGAAATAAAAATTCTCATTTATCATTGATGAAAGCACAGACATTTTCGTCAATCAAATTTTGGGATTAGTGGTTCGTTATTTCGATGCTGATAAACAGGATGTAGTAGATGCACTGTTGGATACGGTTTCTGTAGAAAATGGAACTGCCCAAAAGCCTTTATAATGCTGTCAAATATTCCTCTTGACAATATCATTGGTTTTGGAAGTGATAACTGCTCCTCCATGATGGGAGCAAATATTGGTTTTCAAAAACTATTGAAAGATGATGTCCCATTAGTCATTGTCATAGGATGTGTTTGTCATTCATTCACCCTTTGTGCTAGTCAGGCAGTCAGTGTTTTACCATCATACTTAGAAACTTTCCTGAAAGATATAACTTCTTTAAAGGCAAAGAGATTTTCCACTTATTCAAGAAGCTGCCAACACAACCAAACACAAAATTTCCAGACTTGCTAAGACCAGATGGTTGTCAAGAGAAAATGTAATATCAGTCATCTTAGAGCAATATGATGCTTTAGTATTGTGCTTTCAGAGCGAGTCAAAAACAGACAAGATTGATAATGCCTACAAAATCTACGAAAATCTTATCAATTGTGGAAACAAACATAGGTGTCTCCTCCTCCAATGTATCCTGCAGAATATGAATGTACTTAACTTAGAATTTCAGCCTGAACATTTTAGATTGCATCAGATGCATTTAACAGTATCATCCGAGTACAAAAACCTACTTAATTTCTTTATGAAAGAAGACATTTTGCAAGCAATGAAATTATCAACCATTGATCCCTGCACCGCGGTGGTGTAGTAGGTAAAAGCTTCACTGACGTTCCTGGATTTGAAAGGATCCATGGGTTCGCACCCTGGTCCAGGCAAGTCTATTATCGAGAAAAAAATCACCTTCGGTTAAGCATATATGAAAATATATTAATTCCGAGGTAGAGCGAATTAGATATTGAAGGACATTGTAGCTCGATATGTGTATATGAATCACGGAAATATGATATTACTTATATATATATATATATATATATATATATATATATATATATATATATATATATATATATACATATGTGTGTGTGGGTGTATATATACATACACACACACACACACACACGCGCACACACACACACACACACACACACGCACACACACACACACACACACACATATATATATATATATATATATATATATATATATATATATATATATATATATATATATATATATATATATATATATATATATAATGTGGGTGTGTACGAATGCACGCATACACATACACAGTGCCCTCTTTATTTCTGTTTTATCACACAAGTTATTAGATCATTTATAAATCTAAATCTTATATAGTAACATATTAGGGCTCCTTGTAGCGTGGTAAATTATGAAGCTAATTATTTTATATATGTCTTTAGCGGTTTCTATATCTTCAGTAGCAAAGTGCAAACCCATGTAACATCAACAGTAGCTATCCATGTTGACGCTGTTAGAAATTCAACTGTCTGTGGAGAGTGGTTGGCCGACTAAGTTGCGAACCAAGAAAAATATTGAACGGATGTGTTTAAACGGAAGGCCGCAGACGAGCCACAAGCAGTGGACGCGACTAAAAGAGTGGCTATGCAGTGGCTACTGGGTCTATTGTCTTAGCCACACCACAGTTCCTCACCACCAGTAGCCGATGATAAAAAACGTTATTTCAAAACAGAGCACGCACACGAAAGATTTTGCTTATGAATCTTTTGCCTATGAATCTTTGATTAAGGAGGCGAAGAAAAGAGCAGCTCTCTATGATTTTTCAGTAAAGATACATAGTGATAAGCATATAAAGGATAAATTATGTCCAGAAGTATATAAGGCTGTTTTCGATAAGTGAGTAACGCAAGAACTGGAAGAGCATGAGAGGACTGACTGTAGTGGGGGCAGACTTTAATGGACATGTCGGAAATGAAAAGGATGTAATTGAACGTGTGCATGGAGGACATGGGATTGGGGAGAGAAACCCAGAAGGAGAGAGTATAGTAGCCTTGGCCGTGTCCTTTGATATGGCAATAGTGAACACATGAGTGCCAAGGCAAGAAATATGGAGATGTTTGAGGGAGAAGATGGTGCCGGAAAAGTATGTCAGAATTATTCAGATGTACAGAAATGTGTATACTAGAGTGAGGAGTAGTGTTGGAGAGACGGATGGATTTGAGATAGGAGTTGGATTACGCCAGGGGTCAGCACTTAGCCCATTCATCTTCAACATTGTAATGGATGTAATGACCAGGGATGTTAGAGAAGCAGTGCCATGGTGCATATGATACGCGGATGATATTGTGTTGTGTTCAGATGGGAGGGAGGAGTTGGAGGGGAGGTTGGAGAGGTGGAGAGCAGCACTTGAGGAGAGAGGAATGAGAATAAGCAGATCAAAAACCAAATATATGTGTTCCAGTATTACTGGGGAAGAAATAAAGAAAGTACAGAAGTTCAAGTACTTAGGGTCCGTATGAGAGGATAGTGGAAGCATGGACCAAGAGGTGAGCCACCGAATTCAGGCAGGATGGAATAACTGGAGGTCTGCATCAGGGGTCCTCTGTGACAAGAAAGTCCCTCTGAAATTGAAAGGAAAGTTCCATAGGACGGTGGTCAGACCAGCAATGTTATATGGAACAGAAACAGCAAGTATGAGGATAGGATTAGAAATGAGTATATAAGAGGATCGATAAAGGTAGCTGAAATATCGAAGAAAATACAAGAAGGAAGGCTTCGATGGTATGGACACGTGTTACGAAGGGAGGAACGTCATGTTGGAAGACATACGATGGAAATGGAAGTGCAGGGTAGAAGGAAGAAGGGAAGACCAAGAAAGAAATGGCGTGATTGTGTAGGGGAAGATATGGAATTGAAAGGTATAAATGAGAACGAGGCACAGGACAGAAATCGATGGAGACGACTCATTCGCAATGGCGACCCCATATAAAAATGGGTTTAAGCTAGGAAGAAGAAGAAGAAGATTGATCTTACACCAGAGTATAAAAAGGAAAAAGTAAAGATTTATATATTCCTTTATAATGAAATATACATTATACAAGCGTCACAAAAAAACTATATATACTGTCTACATTCTGTACATGTTAAAAAAAGTATTGACATATACTCTTCCCCTTCCCCTCCTAAGCAATTATTAATTTCTTTGTAATAAAGAAAATATAACAGTAAAGTACAGTATACAATTGCATAACATCTTCGTATCTAAGATTACCATATATATATATATATATATATATATATATATATATATATATATATATATTATATATATATATATATATATATATATATATATATATACACGCACAAACCCACACACACACACACACACACACACACACACACACACACATATATATATATATATATATATATATATATATATATATATATATATATATATAATATATATATATATATATATATATATATATATATAGATATATATATGTATATATTTTAATATATATATATATATATATATATATATATATATATATATATATATATATATATATATATATATATATATATATATATAATATATATATAATATATATATATATATACTATATATATATATATATATATATATAATTATATATATAAATATATATATATATATATATATATATATATGCTTCCCTATCTCTCCCTCACACTTCATATTTTTCGTATATATTAAATATTGCTGCTCTGCCTAGCTGTCGTTTGCTCCAGCAAACACTTAATATCAATCAAAATGACGGAGAGGCAACTACAACATCAAACCAATATGAGAGATAGTCATAAATTATGTCTGTGATAAGATCATATGGAAACGTGATAAAATGTAAAGAAAAAAAATTGGTATAAATTTGATGAACATGATAAAACGTAGATTAAAAAAATTAATTCACTGTAATGTGTGTGAATATAATTTATTAAAATGGATATTAGATATGCTTCTATATGCACGTAAGGTATTTTCGGTGCACGTTGCTTTGATGAACAGTTTCCAGATTTCTTTTCTGATAGTCGTTGGCCTTGCAGATTATAGATGAATTACCCAAGTTAGTGGCATAGCCTGTCTTAAGCCAATAATCTGAAAGGTCATTGTTTGTTTGGCCTCTTGAAATAGCATATTTGTGTTGGAAACATCTCTTTTTATTTTTTAGTCCTATTGATGTTTGGCCAATATAAATCTGATTACATTCTTTATAAGGGATACTGTATAAAACATTGTTTGAATTCACGTACTATTCTTAATTAATATATTTCTTAAAGTATTGTTATATTTAAATACTATATTAGTGTCAATAGTTTCTAGAATTGGTATTGCAGATGTAAAATTTAGGTGAAAAGGTAGGCAGAATATTCTTAAATTCTTTTCCTTATTCTTACACAATTCCAAGAAATATGGAGGATAACATAATGAATCTCCTTTTTTGTGAATAATTTTAAACTCATTGTCTAAGAATTTAAGACTAAAAAAATAAGATTCATTATTTTATCCGTCATATTTTTTTTGAATTTTGTAAGAATAAGGTAAAGCTGTAGTACTAGATTCGAACCAGAGTTTATACAGAGCTGAAGAATATTCTTTGTCCAAGTCTACCTTTTCACCCAAATTTCATATCTGTAATGCCAATTCTAAAAACTGTGTGTATTTATTTAGTATTTAAATATAACAATACTTTAAGAAAATATATTAATTAAGATTAGTCAGCCCAGTTCAAACAACATTGTATACAGTATTATTTGTAAAGATTGGAATCAGATTTATATTTACCAAATTTCAAAAGACTAAAAAAGAGATGTTCCCAACATATATATGATCTTTCAAAATGCCTAACAAACAATGGTATTTCAGATCACTAGCTTAAGTCAGGCCATGCCATCAACTGGGGGCAATTCATCTAAAATATGTAATGCCAACAATTATCACAAAAGAAATCTGGAAACTGTGTTCACTAAAGCCACGTGAACCAGGAATTTTAATCCCCATCATGGATTAACTCTTGATCCTCTTTCCCTTTCCTTTCTGTTTGGAGAACAGACTGTCCGAATCAAGAAACTCAATTTGCTATATAAAGCTCTGTGTTTATATTTAGTGGGAACTTGAAAATGTTGAATAAACATATTCTATGTAGACTATAGAACAATATTTTGAAAACAAATGATAATTTGTGGAAAGGATTTTATTACCACTAACACCTTCTTATATTGTTAACATGCTACATTAAATAAAAATATGACATGAAAACTGATTTCAAGAATAATGATTATAGCTCAATAGAGAAGAAACACTTACAGATGAAATCAAACAAATGGAACAAAGGATATAACATAATTTTTATATATATATAAGAACCATGAACATGTGTAATGAAAATATATTGGTGGTATAAAACATGTGATGAAAATAAGATATTGGTATCAGAAGGAGACATTTAATAAAGTTAAAGCATAACTTTTTTTAATATTGAAGAGAACGTCACCATACTTCACCCTTACGCGGATCAGAAAATGTTTTTCATCGCTCGTGTTCATTCAATATTCTATATTGGGAATCTCAAAACTCCAAAATTACGTTTTCATTTACGAAGCACTACTATATCACAGAAAGTAGACCATGGAAGGAAACAAGTGTACAATATACATACATACATACATACATACACACACACACACACACACACACACACACACACACACACACACACACATATATATATATATATATATATATATATATATATATATATATATATAATATATATATATATATATATATATATAATCCTTACATGAAATGATTGGTAAAATTTGTAGCTTCCGTTCTAGGTGCATCCGGCAGGGTTTTTTTATTTATTTTTTTTTTTTACCCTGGACGATACATAATTTTCCCGCTGATATAATTCATCATTTCTCTCATTCAGTACGATTTTAAAGTGATACTTTCCAAAGGTTGTCTATTGATGCCAAACTTCGACTACATTTTTACTCTAAAATTATTTTTGCTTCATTTGAGTGAGATCTGAATGAAGGAATTAACCTCTACGTTCAGAGAGAATAAAAATATAAATAAAATTGTTTTAACATCTCATAGTAATGATGTACAGTTATGCGTAGTAGAATATCATGACTTTCAATACCTTCATCGTCGCCTGTGATCTAGTACCTCCTCTCTCTCTCTCTCTCTCTCTCTCTCTCTCTCTCTCTCTCTCTCTCTCTCTCTCTCAGAAGAAGAAGAAGAAGAAGAAGTAGAAGAAGAAGATGAAGAAAAAGATACTAGGCTTCAAAAAGATAGGTGTAACTATCTATTAAATATTCCATATCTATATAGTTCCACTACTGCTAAAACCATTTCGTGATTAAAGACTATAACGTGTTCCTATTATGTTGCAAAGAATACCTATATTAAAAATTCCATAGAGGTCTTTCGACATCCTGCTCCCATAATGTTGTAGATAAGGGCTGCCCATGTTAAAATAAATCAATGTGGAATTTTCAATTACGAGGAAATGAGTCAATGCCGGTTTTGTAAATCATTCATTCATATGATTATAAACAAATATTGCTATTATTATGGTTACTGGGACAGAGTCGAGAAAAGACGTTTCAAATGGATTAACAATTACTAGATACTGTACACTGTAGAGATGTGCATATCAATTCATGTATAAAATACAAGAGAAATTGCAGCTTGCATTCAGTGGTACTAAGATGCAAAATCCACGATTATATTCAAGTATCTTTGGAAATATTGGCAAAGAGAAGATTTCTTTTATCAGAAGGGAAAGAATGATGAGATAATTAAAATAATCTTTAGCACAGTAAAATTTATGAACAAGAACAGGCGGAGAACCCACCTTTGCCTTTCATTGCATGACCTGTAGGTGGGGATGAACAAAACGATTCCTGGATGAGTAAGAAATCTAGCACAATAAAAACACAAGCTACAACATCTAAGACCATAGCATCTGTGATGGTAATTGCTTCATAGCAAAGGAAGATAAAGGAAAGGAGAACGCATTTTCGAAAAGTTCGGCAGTAAGGAGGTTTTCGCGCCCATGTTGGAGGCGTCTTTTCCTCGCGGTTGTTCTGGAATCGTCGGGCGTGTTATGGAGCGCAAAAACGCGCCGTCGTTACGTGAGAAATGCCGCGATTTCTGATGCAATACCTCATCTAGATTCATCTAGGGAGTCCTAGTAAACTCGGGAGTCTGTGACGCTCACCGTAGGCTCCGCCCCCTGAGTGCCGTATAAATACGACAAACGAACTTTGGAGAGCAGTGATCGTAGAAGGAAGAGATCGTAAAAGAGAGAGATCACCAGTTAGTAAGAGCCACAGATCAGATTATCAGTGAGAGATCAGCAGCAGTGATCATCAGAGAGAGACGAGAACCGAAGGAACCGACGAAGTATCAATCATCAGAAGAGTTGTTCGAGAGTTGGTTGGATATTGGTCTAGTTGTCTTCAGGAGTGGACGGCCGTGTTTTCTAGACGTCGAGCAGACTTCAGCGAAGAAAAGGTCCTGCTACAGGTTTTGGGGATTTCCTGCCTTTCAAGTAAACTAGTTTCTGCAATACGGAGTCAAGAGGATGACTGCAATTGCCGCTCTACTTTTATGAAGCCAGCGCGTCGAATTGCCAAATCGATTAGCAAGTATTTGAATTCCCTCACTGTTCCCCCAGTTCATGCAGTGTAATATTCTATCTTTTTATGTAAATAGGAGATACCATTCTGCATTTACCTTTGTTATTAAGCTTGTAAATAAACCTTTGTTGTATTAGTGTTTCTTTCTATATTCGTATCCCCAGTTTCAACTGTTGGTGTTGAAATATTTTTTTTTATTTTTTCATATCGAACCTGAAGCGGACCTCTCTCAGAGGCCGTAACATTGTGTCGACCTTTAACCAGGATATTTCGACACCGTAACATTGCCTCTGAGATCTCAGAGTCCGTAACTGCATCTTTAGCATTAGGTGTCACAAGATGAGGGTTGTACAACAGCCCCTTAAGGAAAAAAAATTGTAGTCACTGAGACACTTACAAAAGACCATAGTGTGAGTTGCTTGGATTGAATTCATAGTACGTGGTTTTATTATATATTTAACAAGTAAAATGGTTGTCAGGCGACCATTGAATAGAAGGCTTTTTGTAAAGCTTATAGTGCTTGAAGTTAAGAAAATCTGGATATCTGATTGTTGTCATAAAAACATATTTTTTTCTTGACAATTGGTTCCATCATATAAGTAACTAATGACCCCACTTAAAATGCTGCATAATGTTAGCTTCCAAGTAGAGAAAACTTGACTACGAAAAAAATATCCGAAACTTTTGACATGAATAAGGAATATGAAGAATGACATATTCGATGGACAAGGTAGAAAACCAAGAATAGGAGTTTACTTCACAATTCTAATGTACTATGTGCCATCGTCGGGGGAATATCGCGCCAAGCGAACAGTAGCAAGACCATTTTAACAATAGACCTTTCAGTATTTATGGTCCTTTCGTTGTAATAGTAGTTGGAAGTGGGGGTATTTCAGACATAAATGCATATATTTATGCTCCGACATGCATTCATATACGGAAAACTGACAAACGCAGTATCCTAAAATTTTTGTCTTCAACTAAACGACCAAACAAACGTAAGAAACTTGTAAGTTATTGCGAAGGATCACTCACAGCTGATCAAGCTTCGTCATTCAACCGCGATGAATCGCCTAATCACGATATATTGCATGAGGGGCAATTTTTTCCTTTGATGCCATGGAAGGTGATTCCCTTTCATGGATACAGTTCATTCTTTTGCAATCTTCAGTCTTCAAGAATTTTCTGAGCAACATTCCTTCAAGTTGAAAATAATAATGGTAATAAAAGAGAGATTGTATATATATATATATATATATATATATATATATATATATATATATATATATATATATAGATATATATGCTTAAAAAAATCACCGTAGTTAAACGTGACTTCATTATCAAATAAATGAATATCACAGGAAAATGATACGCAGAAATCCAAGCGCATTCGTCTTTGCTAAAACATTGTCACGGAACGAGGAAATTTAGTTGGAAATAAATTTGTCTATTATTTTTCTGTGGTATTTGCCTGTATATATATATAAATATATATATATATATATATATATATATATATATATATATATATATATATATATATATATATATAATATATATTGTTACTTCGAAATTCATTGGGCAAAGTTTTTTTTTTTTTTTTTTGTTTTTTTTTTTTTTTTGTTCATGTATAAATTCAAATATATGTAGATGCAAAACAATTATGTCTATATACGAACAAAATACTTAGTATTTTTCCTTTTTGTAGTCATATACCTATTTTGAATAATCTCAATTGTTGTATAAAACAAATATTTTATAAGAAAATGGTTACTTGTTCTTTTAAAACCTCAATATTTGTATATACGGTTTACTATGAAATAAAAGATTAGAACAGATACACAGCAGTCACATTTGATTGCATCTCTCTTATATCTCTGTTTGGTGATAAAAGTAAATTTGTATGAATTCAATAAAGTATAATTTCCCACAGCACGAGGGAATTAAATAGAATATGTTTGCTTACATCTAACGAAAAGAGTAAACTCGAGAAGTAATATATATATATATATATATATATATATATATATATATATATATATATATATATATATATATATATATATACACACATATGTGTGTGTGTGTATGCGCGCGTGTGTGTGTGCGTGTATAATTGTAAGATCCAAGTGCAAGAAATATGAAGAAATTATGATGCCTGTTAACGGGACTCTAAACTTCGATACCTTAATCACGACTAGGTCATATTGCCTACCTGACCACGAGAAGGATAAAAGTATATTCCCCTCACATTATATGTGTGACCTTCCTGAAATCTACATCCCATGTACGCTCACTTCTTTTATCAATATAGGTTTTCAATGTTGATTTTATTGAGGTAATTAACCATTATATTGGTAATTAACATAAATTATGATTACAATACTGATAAAAAATTTATATTTTCTGATAAAAAAATTATACTATAAGGGATTTATTGTTGCAGGTTAATCATATATCTGACAGCGCCTTTAAGAAAAACTGTGGTGTTCAGGCGAAAAGTGACCATTATCCCTTAAAAGCACCTGACGGTAAACCTGACGGAAATGGTAAAAACGGAAATTTAATTCAGATTATCTATGTTTGTTGTCTGTCATGGGGGTATGGGTATGATTTTGAATTGTAAGGTTTATGGGGTCACATAGGGGCCAAGTGCCAAATTTTGTGTGGGTCTATGAAGCGGTTCAGATTTTTATAGCGGTCGGGCAAACAAAAACATTCACTTTTACGTACATACAAGCGAGAACCTACGCGGAAATAAATACAGGCAGTAGTGCTAACTGATTAGCAAATTTGCGGACCCATATGTGTTCAATAAGCTTGATTGAAATATGTTATGATCAATGCTAAGTATGATAGTAACATCATCATAATGCCTTCAGTTAAGTAGTTTCCTAGAAAATAGTCCAAGAACGAAAATTAAAGTGAAGAGAGAGAGAGAGAGAGAGAGAGAGAGAGAGAGAGAGAGAGAGAGAGAGAGAGAGAGATAAGGTTCTTGTTATACATGCTTGGGAAAAATAATGCCAGAAATGCTATTACTACCCAAATCCGGAAGGTGAATGATTTCGTTATATTAATCATACGAGGGAGGAAAGGCTGACAACCATTCACTTTTTGTCATTCCCGTGTTACATCTTATATCCTTATTAATATTTGTTATTTGTTATTATTATTTTTTTTTTTGACCAATAGATTGCATACAAAAATAAGTCCCATTTTCATAAGATACAGAACTTACTTTCTGTATGAAAAAGTCCTCAATGCCATCATAGAACTCTGGATAGCATTTGTTGGTCTCCTGTGAGGTAGAAGTTCATTCATTTCCAATATCGTACCAATATCACTCGGTACCGATGTGTGTCGGACTGAAATTACCCAATTTTTTAAATATTTTGGGAGGAGGTAATCCGTAAAATGAGTTTTCATTTTTCAGATTCAGTTGTTCTGTCGTATCCTCCTAAAATAAAATTATTATTCCCCTCAGGGTGAAAATTGTCGACGAGTTTGATATGGATACTATTATAATTACAATAAATATGATTGGCTTTGATCTTTTGCATTCAGTTACTTCCCTTACTTCTGAAGTTTTCGGACAATTATATATGATTTTCAATAATATTGCAAATTGTCACGGAATTTAATATGATTTTATAATTTCTTTATAGACAGCCAGTCTCTCTATGGTTTACTGTGGTCACCGTCTATTTCATTCTGTCTACAAAATAAGAAAGTAGTTCACAAATTTAATCATACTTGTTGACCGACAACGTACAATAACCAAGTAATTAGGAATATTTCATTGTAGCACTGCAAACCTTTTTCCTAAATAAAATCCTTTATGTAGATGTAGCTACTTTACTCTCTGCAAATTGTTCCGATATTTTAAACAAAATCAAAATCATTTCTAACTGATCCTTAGGGCCCAATGTGTGAAATAATGCAGATGTAGTAATTTATAAGGGCCATGATTAAATATGAAAATGATTTATAAAATCATGGAAAAAAAATTAAGTGTAAAGGAATATCATAATTATTATTCGTAAGAATTGGCTTTGCTTGAGTATGGCGTTTTGTTTTCAATTAGATGTATATTTTCGATCTTGTAATTATTTTAAGATTGCTGAAGAGTTGCATGAGAAATTCTTGATCTTCTTATCACCTTTTTTAAGATATTGAAAAACAATGAGACATGCTTCTATAAAATTATTTCATTCCAAAGCAAATCATAGAGAATCGCGCTTGAGAAATAGAGGGTAACGCAATCTAAATTTCTGTTTTCATAATTCGGCATGAAATGTTATCGAGTCTTCAGTTAATGAAAGTCGAATTTCATGAAGAGACGAATCTATGATCTATGATCAAGCCCAAATTACACTAATTTTGGAAATAGTTTCAATTATTACTTCAAATTATCTAGATAACGTGAATACGCATACAACTGTTACGTAACAGGATGAAAAATATCAATATTAAATATATTGTGTTCGTTCATCGTTTCGTAATTACAATTGTAATTAGAATAATAGAAACACTATTATAGACAGTACAGTTATCAATATTAGTTGTTTTGATGCATCACATGCCACGGTTTCCCAGTCAAGAATGTAGAATCTACTGAACTGGTCCAGGAACAAAGCATTTGACATGCAAATCGTCATGTAGTCATGCCATGGAAAATACAGTAAATAGTGAGATGTTACAGCAGTATGGTATGCCACTCATGCTATTTGCCCCCCCACCCCCCCCCCCCCCCCCCCCCTACTAGAATAAGCAGATTATGTTATTTTACTGAGAAAAACAACACAATCCATGCTAAGTAGATTGAAACATACTACTAGAAAGACTGGCTTAAGATAAAAAAAAAGTCACCTAAGAAAGAGTATGCACGAAGGTATGTAATTATAACATCTGTAGAAACAATCAACATGAACAATGATATTCAATACACGTTCTCTTGAGATAAAACTTAATGAATTATTAATGAAAGAAAGTCAAAGGCGTAGACGTTAATGATGACACTAGAGGTGGTTACCCCCTTTGAAGTGATGATTTCCATAATTTCACGGGATGCAGATGAATTACAGAGATGCAAGTCTATCACGGATCCAGCAGTGGCTTCCAATAGGAACTCATATAAACCTTCGGTAAATCAGTTTAATTTACCCAGAGTCCAAGACCATCCAGTTTTGGTCTGTATGGCTCTGAAAAGTAATGATTTTAGCATAGTTTTCTTCGTATAGAATTTCCATAAAGAAATACTTGAGACTATTACTTGCCCTCTTAAATTCTCAACAAGAATAAGAGGAGCCATATATACAAAATAAAAAATTCTATGTAAATTCAATGCGTTGCGATATTTGTAGTATGTAATGCAGCTCTGCAAATACAAGAAATTCCAGCAAAATCAGGAAGTGTTAGTCTTGAAGTATGTCTCAAATGTGGTTTCGTTCATAGGAAGTGTGAGTGTATTACTCCACAGGGCACCTGTGTATATACTGTAGTGGAGTACAATTTGAAGATCTTAACGAGCTTCTATATACTGAATAAAAGGAGAGATAATAAATAAAAATTCAATAAACCTTATTGATAAAATGCTGATTTAATTATAGTCTGGTCACACTCATTCAAATAGTTTCTTAATTAATAATCAAAACAATAAGAGACACTAAAGTACAGTTTGTGGTATATCTATTGATGGCGTATGAAGTCAAGATATTTTTTTAGAACTGAGTAAGTGTTTGAGAAGGAAACGTAAATCTACATATAAGTTTGAACAGAAATTTAGGAAATGCACCATTGGTGAAAACAAAATGCATGAAAATAAGACTTTTGACCATATGTCACAGTTACATCTCTTCTTCAAGGAAGTCTATATTAAAGTGATTTAATATGTCTGTGTATGTAGTAAAAACCATAGAGTAATAATCCCAGATAACAATTATTCTTCTCTATAGTAAATTGCTAGAAGTCATGCGTTATCAAATCACACTCTTAATTAAACAGAGAAATGTCATAGGAAACTATATACAATTCTATTCCTCAAGGAATTAAGATGTTCTAATGCATTTTCTTTCCTAAGAAACTTGATATTCATATCATCATCTTAATCGAGTTCAGAGTGACACTGATTACGATTAACAAGACAAATAAGAGGCGAATCTGCAAGAATAGAGAGAGAGAACGGAAACGAAGTTGTATTCATCGTAACCCACTGTAGTTCTGGTAATTCAAAGTTCACTTGGTTACGAGATAAAATATTAATAGATTAAAAAAAAGACTACTCAAAGGTATTATCTGATATTTCTTTTATTCTTGCTTGCCTGGGAATCTTGTAAATTTTTTAATGATGTGTTCTAGATCGCTGAAATTAATAAAAAATAGTTTTACCGCTAGTCTTGGTAAATATCATCACTAATATAGAAGGTGGGAGATCTCTTCATCTGGTGACATGAAGTCAGATAACTGTAAATTTATGTATAAATATGATTTTTATGAGCTTGGTGCCTTATCGCGCATCAGACGATATTAGCTGGCATGTTTACGATAAAAGGTAATATTGCTTATTAAAAAGGAAGAAAACAGTGTTTGTTTTTTGTGATAACTTTTAATGTATATAAAGTTTCGTAACAAATCTTTCTTCATCTGAGCCTCTGATCTTTTACTACAACAACAAGAACAACAACAAAACAGTGTAAAAAATTCTATGACTGCTACTAAGGAGAAAGTTGAGTGACACGAGATTTATGTGAATGCCTCTTTGATGTACAGTCGAGAAGACCACTCAAGGAATTTCAAGCCGAACTATCGTTAATGCACTTACGCAACTTTTAAGAGGAGTGGTGACGGTGTCAAAATGTCTGCTTCAGCAAAGTTATATCAAAGATCCTGTTTTTTTCATGTAAATTCCATTATGGAATAAGATTTGTATGTGTGTGTCTGTGTGTTTTTTTTTCTCTCTTTTTTTTTTTACTACGTGAGTGGCAACAGGTAGCTCGATATTATTTTCGTTTTTCATTCGAGAAATTATAGCACAAATAATGTACTACAGCTATGTAGGTTTGAAGAAACTGGGCATATAAAGTAATAGTTTGGAAAAAAAAGCAAATAAAAAAACAGCATAATCCGGGAGTTTCATTAACATAACTTATTTTTTGCAAATATTTTGAATAACCTCTTCCTATCTTAGGAAAGCTCTAAATTATTTCATATGACCCTTATCATAAATCGAGTACCCATTACTTTCCAACGAATTTTGCTAAAGAGAAGAAGAAGAAGAAGAAGAAGAAGAGTTAAAGATGCTTGATGCAGCTATGAAAGCGTTGATGATACCCACATATTTGCATCAGTATAAGCATAAAGAGCAGCTTTCTAAAGAATCTCTGTATTTCTTGTGTTTATCAGATTATTTTCATTGGCCGCTATTTACCATATTAGCTTAAATTTTGCCAACTACCTTACTTCACAAATTCAAGCCGTGATTTCAAAAGTTTCTACAAATTTAAAGGTTTTTCATCCTCAATTATTTTTTTCTTTTTTTTAAGAAGAAAATGAAAATCAGCTTACTATATGAATTCCTAGTTCTCATTTTCACCAACTTACCTGGTTTTGCTTCCTTCTAAGTGGTAGCCATAATTGCAAATTACGTCTTGAATTCCATGCACTTTTGTGATAATTTTATTAAAAGAAGCCTTGAAACCGAACATCAGGGGATTTGCATTTGGACATTCTTTTTACGTATTCGTTTTGCATATATTCCTAATTTTTTTTACCTACTTCCCCGTGCATTGGGAAATGCCATGGAGATTATTTTCCTTATGAAATATATTCTAATTATACAGGATTTTTTTTTTCCAAATAAATAAGTTTCAACATTCAATATACGTATACCGATCTTTTTAAGAGGATACTGTTTTAACTATTAAAAATACATAAAAATTAATCAGAAGGAGAGTAAAAACCATAGCATAACATGAAAGCGCTTTACTCAATTATTAATTCCTTGTGTTTTTCTATTTAATTTTATCACAACGAATTACTTCTAGATGGTTGGAAACCTGTAATTAAAGTGTCTTTTTTTTTCTTTGGCTTAAATTGTTTCCAGGTCACTGACTAAAGTGAATGCAATTACATAGTAATACGACCACTGACCAAGCAAAGTCATTGTTTTTATTACTGACAAGATTAAAATCAAATACCGTTCGATGAACCGTAAAAGTACTGATAGAGTAAAAAATTAAATTCTATATTTATATATATATATATATATATATATATATATATATATATATATATATATATATATATATATATATATATATATATATATATATATATATATATATATATAATATATATATATATATATATATATATATATATATATATAGTATATATATATATATATGTATATATATATATATATATATATATATATATATATATATATATATATACATATATATGTATAATATATTTAATATATTATATATAATATATTATATATATAATATTAATATATTATATATATAAATTATATATATATATATATATATATATATATATATATATATATATAAAGGTTCCAGGGCTATCCGTTACTCTTCAAGCTGGTCACTTTTTCACAATGAAATAGAGTTTTTAGTAAGTTTCTTTTCGCAGAACTCTTATCCAGAAAATTTGGTTTATAAGATTATTAACAGACTGCTTTCAAAAAAAATTTTTAAGCCAACTCCCTCTTACAACGTAGAAAAGAAGAAGCTATTCGCTACCATCCCTTTTATCTCAGATAATAATTTCTTAAGTGAAGTGAAACGCATTATTGAACTAGAGTTTGGCTGCCTTAATATGCATCTTATCCCTATCAATCCTCTTAAGACTTGCACATTTTCAACCACAAAGTAAACTGCCGACCTACATGAGATCCAACATTATTTACAAATTTAAGTGCCCGGGATGTCCCGGTATTTATGTTGGTTCTTGCCGAAGGTTGTTGCAGATGAGATATTGCAGTCACCTGGGATATAGTTTCAGAACGGGACAGAGAATTAGCAAACCTGAATTCTCTAATATTAGGAACCATGCGTCCATATGCAGGATTCAAGTTGATAAGAAACATTTTTCTATTATTGGTGGTACAAGCCACAGTAACTACCTCACTACCCTTGAATCTTTATACAACATTAAACGGCTGGTTCCGTCTTTAAACTACAACGTATCTGCTGCTCCTCTATATCTAGCATAACTGAAGTCTTGGGTGGGTCTGCAGTCTTGGTCATTCGTTCTTCCTTCTCCACTCTAACAGGTTGTTAGGCACTGGGTCTCTCTTTTACTTTTGACACATTCTTGTGATGGTTTTTTAAAGTAAAGTTAATTCATAAGTATTTTCAATTTTTTGATATTTTTATTTACTTTTAATGTTATTTATAATATTTTTAATGAGTATGTTTTAATTTTACAGACTGAAGATGCACTGAGTTATGTGCGAAACGTTTTTGTAATAAACCATGGACTTTTTTATGTGTTTGATGGACCCTGCTGATTGCCGATATATATATATATATATATATATATATATATATATATATATAATAATATATATTATATATATATATATATATATATATATATGTGTTTATATATATATATACATATATATATATATATATATATATATATATATATATATATATATATATTATATATATATATATATATAGTATATGCTATATATAATTTTATTTTAAGTCTGAAACTATATATACGTTTCGGTGCATACCGCTGCTAATGGCAAGGTGAAGCAAACTCAAATTTCATAACATAAAACGAGAAGAATTTTAGGTGAAAATTATTGTCCCACGAAAGGGTGTTAAAATCACAGTCATGAGGTAACATTACGCTAATGATTGTATTTTACTCGTTTTTCCCGTAGAACATTTGCCTAGTTCTGATGTTACTTTTAGCTCCTGTCTCTTTTTGTGCATTTGGCCTGTGTGTGTATGTGTGTGTGCGCGCGCACGTGTGTGCAGCATGGCTATAAAAAAAAACCTGGTTTTGTTTAAATACAATGGACTTCAGTACATCATAAAGTTCAGAATTGACAAACTTATGCTACGAGTTCTTCGCAAACAATTTCAATGTAGTTTTCATGACATATCAAATAGAAGGTGATTTCTTTTATTTCTTTGAATTAGGGAACTGAGCAACGTGTAAAAGTACGAATAAAAAAATGATCTGTCGTTTGTAGCGTTTAAATTTACCAATGTGAATAAATAACGTTTTTATTTTTCCTTTCCAGCACTGTGACACATGTCTGTTTCGTGGCACGGGAAAGAGTTTCAAGTGAGAGATGTATTGCTCTGGAAAAAAACATTCATTCTTTTTTTAGGCCTGTTACCAGCGAAAAGGTAAAATCTTATTTATAAAATTTCCTTTAAAAGTGCTCATTCCAATTGACAACTGTATTCGACATGAAGGGATATGTATCATCAATTTATTAAATCAAAGGGCAAAGAAGCTTTCGAGAAAAAAATTTTCATTCTCATGAAATTTTAAGAACTAGATGAAAAATGTTCAATCAAATGTATCAGTCTTTCGAAAAGGGCCATCTATGTATTTTAAAATAAAAACAAGAGATTAAACCTCGATACTTTCAAATTCATAATGTCAATAAAATGTTAAATAAAGCAGGAGAGCGAACGTAAAGAGATAAAGTAATACCAGATTCCGTTACGGAAGCGCCAGCCATGAAATCAGTTTAGCATATACTTCAGTGGGACTTTCACAAGTATAACTGAGCATAACTTAGCTGCTCCTGATGAAACTCAGTTGAATTTGTCTAAAATCCGAAATTTAAAAGTCTAGTTCACCTCTGACGATTTTTGCTCAATGTGTTAAATAGCCCATTTTTCATGAAAAGTTAGACATTTTTGTTTAATCTTACAACTGAATATTAATTGTTACGTGCGTGGCTGTGCAAAGTCTGCAATTTCATTTGGAAATAAACAAACATCTGACAGATTTGGGTACCACTCAAATAACAACAGAATATAGGGGAAAATGTAACAAAATTGATGGAGTTAAAGAAAATGCAATGTTATACTTGATTAAGTTGTTATTATAATATAATATGAATCAGTGATATATACACAGCAGCTACAAGCATTAGCCCCCGTATGAGGGTAGAGCCGTTAGTGCGCCTTATGCAATGCACTGTAGGCATTAGTAATTGTTCTTTGCAGCGTCCCTTCGGCCCCTAGCGGCAACCCCTTTCAATCCTTTAACTGCACCTCCATTCGTATTATATTTCTCTCATCTTGCTCTCATCCTCTCCTAACGATTATTTCATAGTGCAACTGCGATGTTTGCATCCTGTTACACCTTTCAAACCTACCTACTCTCAATTTCCTTTCCAGCGATGAATGACCTCAAACGTCCCAGTGCTTAGTCTTTGGAATAAATCTATATTCCATTCCTGCAAGCATTAGCTCCCTGGTACTGAGGTTTACTTTAGTTCATAAATCAAATAGTGCCACTATGCTACACCAGAGAATATTTAGCCCTCTTTGGGGGAGAATCGATTAAATAAAAGGAATATTTCAACGTGCATGAAACACAAGAAATAGATAACAGCTCTTCAAACCTCTACCTTGAGACTTGATAATTGATGACGATAGAAACACATCGACACCGTGGGAACACAGACGGTGTAAACAACCTCCATGGTCTCCTATTCTGCAAATTAAGAATGTACTGTATGCTCGATGTAAAGCGCTATTAATGTCACTGGGACTTGCTTAAGGCAGAGAGGGTAAGTGATCTAACATTGATATGAGATAGCAAAAAGGAATGAACACTGATGGTTCTGAGTCACAAATATTTTTCCACCTCACTTATTCTCTGAAGGAGATGTAATAGGGATTTAATTTATTATGAGACTACTGACCATTTCAAGCCCTGCGATGCATAGGTTTTCTTAAATAACGTTTTTCAATATCAACTGTATCTTCCTGAAAATTTGGCACAACGTTTTAAACCTTCCGCTAATATATGGCAATATAATTAAGTACCCTGAATTAATAATTAAGGCACTTTACTTAGAAAATTTTTAATTTCCTCAGTATTAGTTGTAAATATACGAACACCTGTCGTTGGCTTAGCCAAAGAGTTAGGAAAGAGGCCCCACCCACTCCTCTCTTTCTTACTCTGTCTAATACTTGTGAATGGAATAGTGTACTACAATATGTTTTTCTTACTTTTTAAAATGTACACGAACTGCCATTTATTACTAATTGCTTTTCATAAAGCCGTTTGTATATTTTTATTTATCATGTACCATTCTTATCTATTTCCACGAGAATGGTGTGGTGGTGGCAACTTTAGATTATTATTGGAAATATAAATATGGAAGGAAAAAAACAGATCATAGTTTATTTAAAAGTAAGATTTCTATATACAATATTTAACTATATATATCCAATAAAGTATGTACAATATATACAGAAATTTTACAGATTTTTAAGTAAATATTTGCAGTAACCATGAAAACAGCATAGACATACAAAATAAAAAACTGGTGGATAAATATATCAAAACTTATTAATTGCAGGAGTATTTATACACACGTATAAGGATATTTCAGCTCACTCCCCATCACTATCTAAAAACAGATCGTCCTCGTGATCACTGGCGACGTTGACAACGATTGGATCTATGCAATCCCGGACGTTGTCAGTAAGCCAGTATTCGTTCTCGAAAGCTTAACTTCGTTGGACACCTCCTTCCCACACCTGTTTAGTGACAGCAAGCCTTGCTTCCTCCAATCTGGCCTTTTGGTCTGCCCTGGTGAAATGCCGTAACGATGAACATACACATAGCTTCATATGCGGCCATACTTAGTGCTCGATGGCATTGAGTTCAGGATGGGCGGGTGGAAGCCGGACGACACTATAAACTAAACACACCTGAACAGCTTGTAACTACTGCCCCTCTAATTTTCAGCGGGTATATTTTCCAGTATATATATATATATATATATATATATATATATATATATATATATATACTATATATATATATAATATATATATTAATATATATATATGTGTGTGTGTGTGTGTGTGTGTGTGTGTGTGTGTGTGTGTGTGTGTGTGTATACTTTGAATAAACCAAGAGGTCATAATCTCCCAAAATAATGAAACACAAATAAACTTTATTGCATAAACTAATTTGGATACATAAAACAATAATCCATAAAGTAATTTAAAAATGTAAAACACTATACATCATAATCGTAGTACGGTACACTTTAATTCATATTTTGTTAACAGGGAGAAAAAGTCTCAGTCAAATGCAAAGAAAATAGGAAATATCCAGGAGTAAAGTGCCATTATTAATAATTTTAGACAATTAGTTATATTGCCCATACATTAGCGGAAGGTCTGAAACATGTTGGGCCAAAATTTCAAGAGGATACAGTTGATATTTAAAAAGATATTTAAGAAAACCTATGCACCGCAGGCCTTGAAATGGTCAGTAGGCGGAAATTAATGAAGTAATAGGACTCTGCGTCGAAACAAAATTACAAATCCCCTGTACTTTTGTCCTCTATACGATCGGGGTCTTGGACGTACTGTTAGGCTTATAAGTTACGGGATCTTTGGCAAGAAATGTATTAACACCACAGAGTTAAAGACTGTGGCGGGGAAGGGGAAGGGGCGACGGGTAGTCCCTGTCGCATAGATTGACTTGACATTAACCTGACCTCAGTTTAATAAGCATAGGGACACTTGTTTTTTGATGCTGTTTTTGATTAAGCTGGCCTTGTGCCCGCACGGACTCTTGCTCACAGAGCATCCCGTAGAAATGGGGGTAGCCCCTTCATTGCCTTATATTCGGGAGGATGTCCCGCGCTTCCTTGTTCGTCATATCGGAGCGTTCTTGGGTCATTTACCGTTAGAAAATCGCCGGCTTCCTCCTGTCTGCTGACGGTCGGCCTGGAATGGAAATCTGGGTCTACAGCATAAACGAAAAATGATTGTTCTTGGCATAATTGTGACAATATAAATTTTAAGAAAGGGATATGCACTAATGTTAAAATTGATGAGGGAAGAATATTAAAACGATCAATGAGGTTCTGTGCATTATCTTCCCAGGTGGTATTTTGCTAGTAATAAGAATAAAACTGTATATTAACACTTTAAATTTCTGCTTTATGAATATAACATCTCATTTGAAAGTCTTTGTTAGGTCAAGAAATAGGACTGAAAAAGCTGCTTGGATAAAGACTTCTTCGATTTGATATAGAATATATGAATCTAATGATTAAGTTAATATTTCAATAAACCAGATAATGATGCGTTTTCAGAGCTATAACGTCTTCGGAAGAATAAATAGTAGATAGAAGCCGAAAATTTTACTACCCCAAGTATTTTTTATCTATTTAGGTGATTTAAGACAGTCCCTTCGATAGCCTTACATTTTTGTAATCTGTTTACAGCTAAACATTCTAACCAAAAATCTAACTTACAAACAATCCACACCTCAGTGATTTTTTTTAACGTTTTATTTGAAAAGTCTTCATAAAGCACATTAAAGAGCGATCACACAAACGTAAAACCCCTCTTTCCCAATATTACCTGAATTGTTGAGAAGTGGAAACAAGAAGTGAAATAACTAGGACAGACAATTCGGTATGAAAAATAGAGAGAGAGAGAGAGAGAGAGAGAGAGAGAGAGAGAGAGAGAGAGAGAGAGAGAGAGAGAGAGAGAGAGAGAGAGAGAATGCAATATGTATCGGCAGGGTAGCGGACAAAAATTTATCCCCAGAATCCTAGCAAAACTGGACAAAGTTCCAACCAAATCACCAAAGACTTCAGTTGCTATCGAAGAAATTGTTAATAGGAAAGGCTAAAAGAAAATGGTGAAGTGATTCTTCTCAGAAAGCTGGGGGATGTATTCAGTTTTACACAAATGTAGTTTGATGGATAAAGATTTATCGGTTTCTAAAATCTTTGACTAATGGAGAGAGTGTTGTACCTTAACAGCCGTCACAATTGCTGCTGCCATATTGGCATTCCTTTCGCGTTAGAGTTGAATAGTGAAACCTGACGTCAAAATTAACTTCCGTCTCTAGAAAGACTAACCATTTCCATATTATAGAGCACATCGGTTGAGGATATGAATTTGACGCCACTACGTATGGCATCAGGCTCCATTCTTATTTACTTCCACATAATATATTACTTATTCTAGACCCCAGAAAAATACAATCTTGTAATGACACATGCATTTTGAGGTCCTTGTCATTTATGCAAGGAAAAAACTGTAACTCTTCACCATTAATGTGGCCCAAACTTAACCATGGTTTTAGTGCCATATTTGTTTAAAATGAGGCATTAAAAGCTACTGGAATCATACCTTTCATGGGGCCAGTGATTTTGCAATTAACACTATGCCAACAGAAAAGTTGCGTGTTCACCTGAAGATTGTAATAAGGCAACAGTCACATCTTTTAGGTATATAAGAATGTATATAAAGAAACATTTTGAAATAACTAATAACTGCAAGAATATATTTTAAAGACAAAAATCGGCTTTAGATATCTGATAGTCCTGAGATTGAAAAGGATAATCGCATAGATTCTCGAAGGCGTTCTGTAGAGTTTCATTTTTAAAATATAATTGAACAATTACACGATAGTAGATTCGTTTTCTAAGAATAATTTGCTTTTCTAACTTGAACCATAAAAATGTAACCTAGAATATAGAATTTTTAAAGGTCACTTTGTAAGCTCAGCTACCGAAACCTCAAGATTTACGGAGTATTTCTACTACTCACCCTTCTCTATTTACTGTTCTATGACCTAATTATGAATAACAGATCAAACGGCCAATTTCACAGGATTTAGTGTCAACAATAACAATGTGCTTCGAATATTAGTTTTTCAACTTATAAAGCTTAGCTAACAACTAATGAGGAAATACCGCAGTTAATGATACTTACAATAGAAACATATGAATAAAACTGAGTTAACAACAAAAAAGGTGTCTAGTTTTCAGAGATAAACAAATAAAAACAAATGACATTCAT
>NC_061107.1:36285910-36308410 GCF_015104395.2 Macrobrachium nipponense | reverse complement strand
TAAATGTAATCAAATTGATCTTGTAACATTACCAGTGCTCTGATGTTACTCCCAATCTGATGTGTTATCCTATGAATTGCTTTAAACTGAGGAAACGAAAGATGAACACATATTGAAGTTAACTCTGCAGAATATTCCAGCTTTTTCTTCTGCCGATAATCATATATTGTTGACGGAAAAATTACTTTCTTTGCATAAACTATGGAGCTACTATTAATTGCCTCAAAGAACAAAACTTTAAGCTTAATTATTAAGCCTATAAAACTGTTTAATCATATGGGGGGGGGGGGGGGGTTGGAAATCACATTCGCAGTAATGGTTTGATTAGAAAATAATTCGTCCACTTCTGCGAAATGAGTCACTACGGAGCTAGGGCACTTCCTTCTAAAGTTATAAACATTAATTCGCCCTCATAGTTTCAGAAATCTTTAGCATTGATTCCAAAGTTACTGCTTACCCAGAATATGCTTTCCTAAACAAAATCCGTCACAAAAGAAAAGAAAATAGTCGAGTATATGATAATTCAAATCAGAACCAGTAAGTAAAATTTAAGACAAGTTTTAAGAAAATCCAAGACAAGTTTTTATATATATGTGTGTGTGTGTGTGTCTGTATATATATTATAATATATATATATATATATATATATATATATATATATATATATATATATATATATATATATATATATATATATATATATATATATATATATATATATATGTATATATATATATAAGTCATATCACATTTCCGTGATTCATATACATATATCGAGCTACAATGTCCTTTAATATCTAATTCGCTCTACCTCGGAATTAATATATTTTCATATATGCTTAACCGAAGGGGAATTTTTTCTCGATAATAGATTTGCCTGGACCAGGGCGCGAACCTATGGATCCTTTCAAACCCAGGAACGTCAGTGAAGCTTTATCTACTACACCACCGCTTTCTGAATAAGATTTCCAATGATGGTGGTTTAGATTTGCTTTTAAAACCTTTAGGGTACTATCTGAAATACAAGGCCCTCTCTCACTCTGTCTCGTTACCTACATACATATATATATACATACATACATACATACATACACACACACAACACACACACACACATACACACACACACCACACACACACACACATATATATATTATATATATAAAATATAATATATACATATATATATATATATTATATATTTAATATATATATATGATATAATATATATATTATATATATATTTATATTATATATATATATATATATATATATATATATATATATATATATATATATATCATAATATATATATAATACAATATATATTATATATATATATATATATATTATTATAATATATATATATATGTGTGTGTGTGTGTGTGTGTGTATGTGTGTGTGTGTGTGTGTGTGTGTGTATGTATGTATGTATGTATATATATATGTATGTAGGTAACGAGACAGAGTGAGAGAGGGCCTTTGTATTTCAGATAGTACCCTAAAGGTTTTAAAAGCAAATCTAAACCACCATCATTGGAAATCTTATTCAGAAAGCCAAAAACTATGGAATATGAGAACCATTAGGTAAAAATGAAGGCCAGGAGCTGTCGCCTATGTCTATCTTGTTTATTGAATCATAGTTTTGTTAGAAGTGAGTTGTGACTGTTAAGACCCTCCACAGTAAAAAAAAAAAAATAGATAAATAAAAGCTAGCGTGTGTCGCCTCACGGGTTCTAAATCTAGGAGGTTATCGAAACATATCAGCATTTCTATTTGTTTGCATAAATAGATTGAACTATCAGATCACATATAAAAGACAGAGAAACCAGGATATGGTTATATATAAAAAAGTGTGGTGACCTTTCAACACCGTTAAATACCGCGAAAATTGTGTCATTTCCGTAAACAAAATAATAATAAATAAAATAAAAGAAACATAACTCCTTAACATTCCCGCAATGTGTTTGACACACTCCATAATATCTACATTTTACATGCGTGGATGATACTTTTAATCGATCAGCGGGATCAAGAAACTGCGTATTTAAGTGGTCTGTTAAAGAGAGAATTTATGATTCATAATTAGCAGTGAAGATAAACTGAATTGCATACAAACTTTTTTTTCAGAATGTTTAATGTTAGAAGGATAAAAAAAAACGACCATAAAGGGAAACGGTAGCCTTGATAATCATATATATAATTTTCTCCACAAATGACCATACGATGAGGTGATAGGCTTTTGTAGAATGTTATCCTAACGTGTTCTTAGGTGTCGTAAAATGGAAATGTTTTGTTCCTCTCTCTCTCTCTCTCTCTCTCTCTCTCTCTATCTCTCTCTCTCTCTCCGTACGTTTACCATAAATTTAAATGATCGCATACTCAATAAACAATAACCGACCTTATAGGAGTATTTAACTTAGCAAATAGATAGAAACACTCACAGCTAAAAGAATTTATAATCTTAATCTGAATAATTTTTGAAATTAGTTATTCAGAAAATCTATTATTACATTATTTTACTTAAAGCATAAAATCAGAACATCCGCTATATCATACAGAGGTGAGAGATAGAACATAAAGTTTACACTGCGTATGACCTTCGGATCTACAAGCTTATACTAATCTAGTTTTCAAAGAATTTTATTTTTACAATTATAAATTATATTAATATAATATCAAATTCCATTATACATTTGTAACGGAACCATCTGGATTACTAATTATAGAGGGAATTCTATAGTGTGAAGCTACATGTTTAACGACATTATCCCATATGGAAGCATTTATTTTCATTTTATAAAACCGGGTACACTTAACAAATTATAAACTGCATTATCCAAGTTACCATGCACCATATAGTTGTACAAGTGGTGTTAATAATTATCTATATTTTTATATATGAAACAAATAACCAATTCGCGTTACATAAGAATTTTGCCATAATCAATAGCAGTGCAGGTTCCAATATAAGTGTGATATGCTTGTAAAGCTGTTGCCTGAAACTCTTAATTGATAAAACGATTAAGGAATGAAGTTTATTTAATCATTTTACACGGAAATTCAAGTTTTTGTAGCAGTAACTATACATACTGACGACTGGACGTATATACACTACTTCTTGAAAATGATGTTATGAATAAAAACATATGGTTTATCAATATCATATAATGATCGTGGAAAAAAAAGAAAAGAAAACCAAGAAAGAGAAAACCAGATGGGGAATAGTTTCATTAGCAAGAACAAACATTATCCATATGGCAAATACATTAGATATTCTTCATTAATTTCTTATGGCTGTGTACCTAGGGGGGAGGATGTGATAATATAAGTAGGTTAATCCTTCATCCAAGTATTATTTTTTTCGTATGTAGGATAAGATTCCAACATTTGTGCAATATGGTATACGCTTTTACCAGTCACTGCAATTACAGCTCTGTCAATAAACAAAATACCGAGATTATTGATACGAATCAGTTATATTGTATTTAGTTTCAACAGTCAAATGGTCCGAGTCGAAGAAGAATATCTCTTAAAAAGGTAAACAAGAAGAAAAAAAGTGATTTCAATATATCTACGCGCTCGAAACAACTATTCCTATATTAAAACAGAAATGAAAATTAGAAGATATGATATATGAACTTAAAACCACAGCATAAAAGAGTTATCCTGTTTTGACGGGATTTTGTACAGTCTGACTCAATAATTGTTTATCTTATTATAATCCGATTAATACAGGAAATACTGTAGTAGCAGAGCTAAAGGATTAACAAACACATTTGCGTATATTAATATCGAACGCCTCCGTGATATTGGCTCTTGTTTTGTGCGCTTACACACACACACACACGCACACACTCATGCACACACACACATACAGGCACACACACACTTAAGAGAAACTACATTCTTTTGAAAAACTCTGTGCCAAATATATTTTTAATACCTTTAAGATTAAACGAGCAGTTAACAACAGTAACATTAGCTCAAAAATCTTAGATGGCTCTCCTGAAAAAGTAAAAAAATAAAAAAAAATGTGATACGCCGCTTCGACTTGGTAGATTCGATATATATAAACAGGCAGATACATAAAATATATAAAATTATAGTGAATTATTAAAAAATCACAACGCATTTACCTGCAAACTCATTGATAATATTTACCATCAACAGCGCAAAAGACCCTTGCATACAAAGCATCATTCTTTTGATATTTTGGGTTCTAAGAGGCTTTCTATTGAATTAATGTGCTCACACAGGCGACAGCGATTCGGTCAAGTATGAAAAGTATGAATGCGGTCAACCTGGCAGTTATTTAGGATTTATTTTGCTCTTTTCTGTTGTCTTATTTAAGCTTTAATAATAACAAAGAATTGTGGAAGCGTTATACTTTTAAGATCATTTTATCTTAAGATAAATAACCTATTTTATACAGTTTAAGGGTAAATTCATAGCCATCGAGGTACTGGTATGACGTAAAAATTGCTATTCACCTCGTTCATTAACATACGTTATTATATTCAATGGTGATTTTTGGGTTTTTATGCTACCATATGTCATAATTATCCGTAATTGTGGCATTTACTTTAGAAATAATTTATTCAACTTTACATTTGTGCCAACCTTTTTTTCTTTATAAGCAAAATTCCTCCATGGATTCCAACTTTAACCTCTGGAACAAAATTTTTTTCCCTTATAGATATTTGACATACACTTATCAAATTTTCTTCCTTCCCTGTTATATAGTTTGCCTCTGTCTCATTGTCCCATCATCCATTATTTTCAGTCAATATATACAAATCAGCATAATATTTAACACTGATAAATGGTTGCTGACAATGATTCAAGGGTCTTAGTATAATGAAAGGGCAGAATGGAAACAGAATGAAAATGATAACAAAGATATGACACCGGAAACCTTCTACCAAACAAAACCTTAACTCTTGAGTAGATATGTCCTGAATACAGAAGCAAGTGAGACTTCTTAACGTGAAACTCAGATCGGATCTTGGAAATCTAGGCTTTCGGCCGGACAAACAAGGTGAGATACGCTCGGGTGGCACGCTGGTGGCAAACTACTGGTGTCATGTCCGGGCTGCTTCTCTTGTTCACTCGGGATCGTGCTTATATGACCTTGGTTTTCTGTTGGCGTTACAATGCTTCTTTGGTACGTAAATCCCGTTATTTCCTGCTTCGCTCAATTCACATGTGTTCCCAAGAATCAAGAGAGGATCTTTCGGCCAGTACAAGGGGAAGGGTGGCCGGCCGTGATTTCTCTATTGTTCATGCAAAGGGAAAAGTAGGGTGCAGCAAAGAATTTTCTCGTTTGGCTCTGGTTGTAACTTTTAAAAAATTGCAGACTCAGAAGTATTCGAGAACCCACTGAACTCATTTATATTATGGTTCACATTTAGAATATAAAAGTCGTTGCTTTTACTAGTGTGAATACTTTCTGCGGGCGAAAATACCTCGCTGAATTATGCAGTATAGCTTAGCAAGTTTTAATGATCCAAATGTTTGTATTCGTAGGCCTGGTATGCATAAATTATAAAATGTAGAATATTAATTGAACTGTACAGATAGCTACATTAATCACTCAGCTCCACGCATAAGACATGAATTGCCATTATTTGCGTATACAAGTGGGATTTTTTCATAATTACAGTTTTAACGTAAAAAGAAAGCATAACAAAGTACAAGGAATTATAATATGATAATGATTTTGAATAAACCAAAACAGTTCTCAATGGAATGTGGTTGATTACCAATATCGTAATAACATTATTTAGCCATGGCTGATTAGATATAACATGCGCTAAAGTCATTATTACTAGTTTTTTTACTTTACGCTTAGTCATATTGGCAGAAATGTTTGATTAAAAAAATAAATAGATAAATAAAAAAGATTTCCCGTTCTGTATTCGCACACTTTTCGTAGCAGAGATAAAAATCTGACAACTACACGAGTAAAGAATTTCAGATATATCTGACAAGAACGTATGGGAACACACAAACTTGTCGACAAATGGTATCGACAAGAAAGAAGTTTCTTCATTTTAGATAATTTTCAGATTTATATCTGATACACTAAATTTACATTAAAGAGTTATGGTTCTACCTCCTATTCTAGGAACTATTGACAGATATTTGTTTCTTCAAAAATAATAATGAAATACTTTCTTTTTCAATTTAGTATCAGAGTTGAAATTGATATAAAAGAGTTCCAATTCTATACGCAGCAATAACATTTCATATACACAATCAATCAGAGTGCCTCTCATATGAGAGATAAATACCAAACGCCTCTCCTAGTTATCCCCGATGGGTATTTGTCGCTTCCCCAGTGTGCTTATCTACATATATATCCAATTTAATTATCGTTGACATATGAACTCTCGTTTCTCACGACTGATTTAACCATATAATTTCAACCCATACCAATAACAAAAACAGATTGACCAGTCTTGATGTTTCAGCTCATGCAAATGATTCTGTTATCAGGGAATTGAGGAATGCGATGTGCTACTGTGCTGTGAAGCAGTATTGTTGTTTTATTAGCAACTGTATATGCCGAATTTTATGTCCTACGAGGATGAGAAATTCAGATGTTTTGAACCTCTTTAGCATAGCTGTACATTATATATATATATATATATATAATATATATATATATATATATATATATATATATAAATATATATATATATATATATATATATATATATATATATATATAGTGTGTATATTTTTTATATGTACGAATATTTTCATTTCATCTTCTGTCTACGATACACAATTCCATTTTGAGAGTGAATGAGAGTATAGAGTGGTTTTGTATGGTCATGTTTTTTTTTGTTTTTTTATCAGATTCAAAACCACGCGGTAACTAACATTCTTTCATAATGTCGATATATATTTTAGCCGATGATCTGCGCACCGCTTAATACAGTATTATATACGAATATTACGCAAAATTCTAAATATTAAGCTAATTTCTTACTCAAATAGAAAGCATTAAGATTCTATCGGTCCCAGATGTCTATATCTTGAGGGTTTTCTCGAATCCAGGGAGAAAAGTTATAGGTACAAAAGTCACAGGAGAAAATGTAGCAGGAAAAGTGACCATCAAGGGTTTTACCCCGGTATGTATCCACCTTTGCGGGTTGTTTACTAAAACACCGTTGGGTTTTTTTCCCCCCATCTTTGCGGCATGCTTAGGACAGGCCCGATGAGTATTACTATAAAAATTTAAACAAAAGCCTGTAAATATCATAACGGCAATGAACCCCAAGAAATATTGTGAATCTTTCCTTGTGAATTTATCACGGCACACCATGAATGAATGTGACTTTTTTTCCTGTAAATCTTTTCGTAGTCCAAATTTGCCTTTTTTTCTATTACTTTTTCACTGTGACTTTATTAACAGGGGCCGCATTATCTTGCTCCAGTGTTTTTCGGTAGAAAAACGAAATTACATTTCTTTTCATTTGTTCCATAATATCAGGCTCGAACGTTTCTCCATGGCACAAGAATTTTATCCTCTGTTTAAGGGTAATATTACTAGTATAGTAGATTTGTGTAACCTCTTCGTACCTTCTGGCTCCTCATAAGACGAAATTTTACAAATCCTTAGCCTGAATTTTCTTGTTTGATATGAGGAACTGGTAAGGAGATACTTTAATGGAATGCTGCGTGGTACGTCTCCGTAATCATGCTTCTCGTTGTTGCTCATGTGCTGAACTGCAGAGAAACGTTAAAGGCTATATGTCGCTTATCCAGTATTATTATTATTATTATTATTATTATTATTATTATTATTATTATTATTATTATTATTTATTATTATTATTATTCGTTATGAGTTCTGTATGCAAGTTAATTTTTTGACTTGTTTTGAATATTACCTGTCTATTGGTATGTACCAGCAAGAAAAAAAAGTCTTAGATTGAAAATAAATTTACACGTTAAAATGTTCAAATGCTAAAAACGACAATGATATTTTCAACAGGGCTGTCGATTACCCCTTACCATACAAATGCATAAATATGCATATTGCATTAGGGTAGACCCATTTATGCATTCAAAAATGCAGATGAGTGAAGACATTTTTTTCTTTTTTCGATTATATAAAGATATATCATTCTTAAGAAGAAAATGCAAATAATAAAAAACTCAATTTTCAAAATTAAACAAAAGTCTCTTAAGAAAGTCCACGTACACTTACTAATTAAATTAATGGTTTCAGAAAAAAAAGTCGAGTGATTGCAAACTACATATAATCATTGTGAGTTAATCCATAACGACGGAACAATAAAAGCACCGATTCAAGGAGGAGGCTTCTTATAAGAAAAAAAAATTATCTTAGAAAATAACGACGCTCCTCATGAGAATGGATGAATGATTGGAAGTTTTCTGGCGTCGCTCCTCATAAGAATTGCAATATTCCGACCTCAGAGAAAAGTACCAGTTCCAATCAGAGAAAGAGATGACAAAGAAAACAGTTGTCCCCTTCTCGGGCAATATTACAAGAAATGTCATTGTGCCATTGCTCACCAGGTGGCACTCAACAATAAGAGGAAATGACTCTGCATCAGACATTATTGAAGCTCCGACGACATTTCGTTCTTTCTTTGGTCTACGGTAAAATACCATTCGAGTTTTCAAGTAGGTTTATCGATGTTTATATTTTCTTTACCAAGAAAGGAAATAAATAATTTACAGAATTAAAATTCCGTATTTGTCAGGTATTAGAACTGAGACATTCGGTCTGCAAAACCTGAAATATACTATCAGACCAAACAATTTACCTACATTTCGAAATATTTTTGTACATATCACTTGAATTAAAATATTCCAAACGAAAGAGAGAGAGAGAGAGAGAGAGAGAGAGAGAGAGAGAGAGAGAGAGAGAGAGAGAGAGAGAGTCGCTTGGCTGGAAAAGTTCAGATTTGCCCGCATCATAAAATTGAGAATAAGGAAGCGTGAAGACGATGTTTCTTAAAACGCGTGAGGGATTTTATATATATATATATATATATATATATATATATATATATATATATATATATATATATATATATATACATATATATATACCTTATGACAATATATATATTTACACACACACACACACTACACACACACACACACACACACACACACACATATATATATATATAATATATATTATATATATATATATTATAATATATATATTATTATACATATTATATATATAATATATTTATATATTTATATATATAATATATATCTATATATATATATATATATATATATATATTATAATAAAATATATATATATATATATATATATATATATATATATATATATAATATATATATTATATATCTATATATCATATATATATAATATATATATATATATATATATATATATATATATATATATATATATGTGTGTGTGTGTGTGTGTGTGTGTGTGTGTGTGTATGTGTGTGTGTGTGTGTGTGTGTGTGGTGTGTTGTGTGTGTGTGTGTGTGTGTGTAAATATATATATTGTCATAAGGTAAACCTCTCACACTACATCTTATCCTCCAAGAAGTAAAGTAATATTCAATGTAAGATATTTGATCTTCACTATAATCATATTCATTGTTTTCAGTTCAATCATAAAATGAACTGTAGGCAAAATTCACTTATATTGACCTCTCTCACCACTGCCTTTGAAGAATAATTCTTTAATCTCCTGCCTTTGCCCGAGTGACTGGTGAGGCCTTCATTTACAGGCACTGGTCTGGTGTGACATTATAATACCCAATTCCTATAAAAGGTCCTCGCCTGGACAAGCTTATGCTAATCCTCCCCTCCCCCCAAACAAACCCCGCCCCTGCCCCGAAGATGAAGAATCCATGATAGCTGAAGGTAAAGTACGTAAATTGAGGTTGTCCTATCCAATTAAGTACCTGTCAGTATTTTACTATTTCCCAACTCCTTTCATAATGGGATATACCTACAGCAAGACCTGAATAGCTTTTATTTTGCATTGTTTTATTATTCCTGATCCAGTAAAGTGGAGTGAAGTGTAACGTAAATTTTTAAAGCCTATGAGCCCTTCCTTACATGGACTCATATTCCAGATGAATCCCACACTCACTACCACAATCATGCTCTCCCTTCTAGCACCCTGATGCGATCAGCAACCCAATTGGACTCTTCTTGCTCCCTTTATTGGCAGTGAGAAGATGCCAGCTTAGTCAGTCATCATCCCCACTGGCTCACACTATAGTGAATTGCAAAGTCCACCAACATATCAGGTAATGTGCCAAGAAAACTGTATTTTCCATTTGAAACCAGTGTCTGTAATCCCAGCTCCAATTCATTAACCTAATTCTCCATCCATATTCATATATTCATATATCTTCAAAACCTCCTTTTGAATTAGTTTACTCGAATTCCCAATCTAGTGAAAATGTGACCCAGAGCAGTGGCATAAAACTCTTTTGCAGTAATAGTCATATTTTAACAATTGATTCAATTTGCGCTTTCTTGGTGCCAAGCTGCTGTGCAATATTTTCCTTAAAACTACTCATATATATTAATGAAGATTTGCTTTGCACTTAAGCCTCTAAAGTGAAGTAAAGTTCTTAGCAATATCCCAAGTGTTCAGTCGCTGCAACTCCAAATATTTTGCAGAGTGTACCGGCAATGCTATTGTTTCTCCTTTTATGTCTTTCCAATGGTGTTTAAGCAAAAACAGTTACAGAATGAACTACCAAAACAGTGATCATATACACTATCATTTTAAGCATTTCTTAGTCGTTCTATATCAGACATAGTGAAGAAATCCTGTTTTATCTTAATTATTAACTTTTAAGATTAGTCAAGCAAATTTAGTTGGAAAAGAATACTGAATGGGTAAGACATCACTACTGTAGGAGTAAGACATAAATACTGTAAGGGTAAGATGGGGGTGACATTTAAAAATAACAGAAAACAACAGAAGTAGTATCAAATCCATTGTTTTCTAGGTCACTGAGATGAATAGTGACACTCCTGATGCCCTCTTAATTCAAAGTTAAGTGAGCGTGAGAAGAGGCGAAAAATGAAATGTGAAAATTGACAGATATTAGTGCCCAATTCATATTTTTCTAGGTTGCCTAGATGAATTGTGACTCTCCTGATGTCTTGTAAGTTCAAGGTTTGCCCTGATAGGAATAGGGGGTGAGAAGGGGTGAAATATAAAATGCCAAAAATGCGGGTAATGTAACTGAAGCAACTATCTTAATAGGAAGAGAGAGAGAGAGAGAGAGAGAGAGAGAGAGAGAGAGAGAGAGAGAGAGAGAGAGAGAGAGAGAGAGAGAGAGAGAGAGAGGTGTATTTATGAAGAAACAAAGATTAATTCTTCCATTCACTTCAGGAGGAGCCAATTTACCTCGTATCACGTGTCCAAACCCACTTTTTTTACCCATCCCCCACCCCCACTTACACATCTTCCTTTCCTTAATCATATCCACTTCCAGACTCCATGACCCGAACATAGAATCTCATAAGAGTTTACAAGAAAGCAACCTGTAGTTTCCTTAATCATATTACGACGGGAGAAAATGGAAAGGAATCGTCATTTCAGCAACAATTTATGGAGAGAGTGAATTCTGTTCGTTGCTAATGTAATTTGGAAGAGCAACTTCTATCACGGGAAGTAAGCTAATTACCTCTTATTTGTCTATCCTAAGCGTGCATTTCCCTTATAGATTCTCTCTCTCTCTCTCTCTCTCTCTCTCTCTCTCTCTCTCTAATTCATTAATTTGGCCCTATGTCAATTAATTATAGCAATAGCAGCCTTCGGAACTATTTACACTCACTGAAATCAATATTACCTAAGGATTGAAAGTAATTATATGAACTTTTTATAGCAGAGGTAAAAACGAGCAAGTTTTATACTGTAGAAAAGTCTACTTGATTTCATGAACAATGCTTTTTATTTTAGGCATGAGAAGTTATAAAACACCTGGATGGAACCGGCGTTATGCCATGAACGTTTCATGACATTCAGCGTCGGAGACAATAAACAAGAGGGAGTTGGAGTGGTTGGACAGTAAGATAGAAAATCCCAAAAATAAAGACGACGTACGCTATTCAAAAGGTGGAGCCTGAAGATAACTACGCAGATGCACTATGTAATAATATTCGAAAAGCCTGGACAGCTTGAACTTTAGAGGAAGCAGGAATGGAGGTAAATTAAAAGGCTAAAAAGTGGATGTATCTAGTGGCAGAAGAGACGCTGAAAACACCTTTTAATTAAACCTAGAGAACACCACGTGAAGTGCACAGAGGGCGTTATTCCCTTACAGAGAGGTATTGGAGGGTCCAGGAAGGATGAAAACTAGATGAACTACGAAAATTACGTCCTCCTGCAAACTCTGCATGTAACCGACACCAAAAAGCTACACTCCCTCGGTTAAATTGGAATAACTCAGAATGATATTCAAAGATATACAGAGAGGTCAGGCGGAATGGAGTGACACAGTGAAAGGATATGCAAATAAGGGCCATGACGTTGTGTTATTAATAATACGCCGACAAACAACCATTTCATCTATGCAGCAGAGATGAATAATGAATGCAAAATCAAAGCTGGGACAAGAATGCGTGAATGTCAAATTCTTTCTCAAGAAAAAAAATCTAGCTTTCACTCTTTCAACAAATCAACTATCATTTATCTATTTTCACTTGCACCACATCTACTTGAACGTTGAAAGCCTTACCATACAGCATTCTGAAATATTTTCTCTTTGGCATAACGCGACACCTTGAAACGATATGAGGCGTCCCACACCTAGTTGTGGCAATCCAGTGACTTTTATATCGCAAATGAGAAGAAAATGCGATCATTTTCCATTTGCATCATAGCATTTACGTGAGAGTGGGGTTGTCCTTGACCTTAAGAGATAAAGATCTTACGCAATTGAAGGTGAATCTACCCATGAGAGATTTCACAGCCCTTCCATAGTCACTCCACTGCCTGGAGTACGTTCGATCAGTGTCATTAAACATTGGCTCTTTTCGTGGTAAATTTTATCCAAGTTGTACCACAGTATCAGTCCTTGGCGTGAAAAATGTCATATATATATATATATATAGATATATATATATATATATATATATATATAATATATATATTATTATATATATATGTATATCTTTGAATATCATTTGAATATATATTATATTTATATATATTATAATCATAATATAATATATATATATATAGATTTATTTATTATATATATATATTCGGTTTTATTGTATAATATATATTATATAATATATATATATATATATATTTATATATGCGTGTGTGTGTGTATGTATATATATATATATATATATATATATATATATATAATATATATATATATATTATATATATATATATATATATATATAATAATAATATAATAAAAGCCCATAAAAACACCAAAATGTAGAAAGCAAACAATGTATTTCTTAGACAATTTCCCTATATTATTTTTAATCCTACTAACCCAGTGAGATATTAATTTGGTTTCTTTCTATAATCAAAGCTGATGCTACCATCTTGCTTGTGACCCGATAATTGATGCTATAAATTATATGTGACAAATTCCAGTTTATTCTGAGATTATGGTTATTTATGAGGTTAAAAATAGCTGAGTCTGTTTTCCAAACCTAACTGAACATTTATGTTATTTTAATCTCCGGGGGATCTAAAATTGATCGCTGTCGAGGCAACCGATTCCGTATACTCATGTGCCTTTGGTGATTGGCTTTTGATGGACGTTAATCAGGGATTTAGCTAAGGTATTTCAATAGGTAAAAGCAAAAGGGTTAGAGTTTCCTAGTGTCTGTGTCATCATCTTACTTTTGTCCAAATGTGGGATTTTTATTCTTATTTTGTTGTTAGGTGTCTCTCTGGCTTGTTTCGAGGGGGGCGGTAGAAGATTGTGTTCACTTTACGAATCGTTTTTTCAATTATTTGGTCAGGGTAGTTTAAAGATGGTAGTGGGTTACAGGTTAGTTCAATCCCCTTTTCCAGGAGATCAGGAGGAAAAATCGGTAAGGCTCTTAAGAATGAATTGCTGGTTACACCAATTTTGATAAAAGCGTCATGATAACTAAAATTATAAATGTGTGAAAGTGAAAATGTTTATTTTCTGTATATGGTTAATTTGTATTTTGTCACTTCTCTAATTATTATAACCTTAAGAAATGGATTTTTGTTGTCTGTTTCGCATTCAACTTTAAATTGGATGCTGGGCACTAATACATTTAATTTTAAAAGAAATTCGTTGAAATTGCTAGTAGGTAAGGTAGGAAGGTTGTAATTGACGGAGCATGCAGGGCCGGGACTCTGGGGATGAAATGTATGTCTTCAGCTTTGGAGTTTACTCATGTCAGTTTCTGTTCCCAGATGCACCTCATCCCTGAGGTATGAGCAATGGCCAGTGACATCATATGGGTCTCCTGAGTGGTGTACAGTAGGAATCACCACTGGAGGGTAAAAAGGAGGATCATTAAGTTTCAACGACTGACGGTCAGGGTCCTGCGACTAGATCTTATCTATTAGTTCAGCTAAGCACTCATGCTACTGTGGTGAGTCAACAGGAGAGGGGGTCGTATACCCCTCTTCTTTGATAGCACACACATAGAGATTCAGTGGGAGTTAGGTGGTTTTACTAATGGTAAACGAGAAAAGCCGGTCTGTGGGTTTCCTATTCCCATCCTTGGGCTGGAGATGATGAAAGGATATATGGCAAAGATGTTTCTCCCATAGGCATAGATGAGGGTGGCCACTGTATAGCTCAAGCACCCTGGTATATATCTGAGATCACTAGGGTGAGCAATGTTACTAGGCAATCCTCTGGTTTGATTATGGTGTCATATCATTATACTGGTAGAGGGTCCTTGACTGTGTGGGGGGGTGGGGGGGTGGGGGGGGGGGGAACATGACAAGAGGTTCTGGCCCAAGAGGAGGTCCCAGTCACCAAGGAGTAAGTCAGTGATCCCTACTGTCCAGGTCCTTACACACTGAACTGCGTAAATTTGAGCCGCAGTGAGGGGAGTCTGGTTTTCTGCCCTTCAAAGTTGACGTACCTCATGAGCTTGATCCCACTGATAGTGGCTGTGGCTGGGATTTGATCCTCATAAATAAGACAGGTCCGATTTGCAGGGTCTGCTACAATGGAAACCGAGAATTGGGTCGAGAGGGAGTTGACGAATCATACATGAAGCGGCTCCACCACCAAAACTCAGGAAGGGAATGGAGTACCATTAGTGGGGTGCCAGGGTTGGCAGCGAGATCAGTCTTCTATCCACATAGATATAGCTGAGCTAATCTGATTTTCATGGGTGCCTATGTTCCACTTCTTCTGGGCGTAAAAGCTTGCTGCTTTGATGTAGGTAGGTCCGCGGTGTTAGGGGGGAAGGGCAAGCAAGTCTGCCCTCACAGAATATGCACTTCTTGTGCGTTAGCTCATGTAAGTGTGGGATACCAACTAAAAATTACACTTGTAAGTAGGTTCCAAAGAATGTTGTGGGGGAGCGCAAAAGAAGGTGGCAATTGTAGGTAGTATGAAGCTTTGTTCTCGACTGTCTAGCAGACAGACAGGAGTGTGCACCTACAGTGCGGTAGTCCTGGTGTACGGAGGTCTTTATGAGGCACTCACTGGCACTCAACAGATTGCAGCAAGAAAGTTTGGCCACAGCCTTCTTCAGTGGTTTCGTTTTGCTTGGGTGAATGCAAAAGGTGCATCTGGGTTTGTCTCGCAAGACCCAGTGTGTTCCTAGAACATGGTTGCATTCTCGAAGTGTGTTGCAAAGGGGCACACTAAATGTGCGTAGGTAGGTTCACAAAGCTTGAAGTGGCCCTCTCAAAGTGCATAAGCAAAGGTTCCAACAGGAACGTATCAGTTTATACAATCATTCAGCAAGTGTGTGCCGCAGAACATAAGCAGGTTCAATAAGAACATGGAGCACCCTCTACAATGCATAGGTGGGTCCAAATGGATGTGACAATGTTCAACAAGAATGGATTGGTACTCTCTACAATGTGTAGGTGGGTTCGAAAGGACGTGGAAATGTTCAACAAGAAATTGGTGGCACTCTCTACAGTGCAAAGGTGGGTCCAAAAGGACATGGAAATGTTCAACAAGAACATAGTGACTCTCACCAAAGGGCATAATAGGTAGACACATTCAATGTGTATGTAGGTGGGTTCCAACAAGGAACGTCGCAATGTCCACCACAAACCTTGGCAGGTGGTCCCTAAGAGAGGACCATTTAAAATTTTAAGGTTGCTTTGGAAGCAATGTTGTTATCAATTTTTTTTTTTTTAACAATTGAACTGAGTTTTGATGATGCCTTCGTTTTGGTCAAATGCATCAGCGATGAGGGAACGAAAGTATTGAAAATTTTTAATGTGTTTCTTTTTTTTATTTGGCATCAGTGACATATTCTTATAGTTTTGAAATATATTACCTACTTCACTCTTATGGAACATATTATGGCCTTATTGTATGCAATAATCGTTTTTGCATTGAAATAATAGATAGATATGGAGCATGTTATTAATTTTGCCATTTAGTGAATTTTACGCGAAATCCCATGTAATCCTGTAGCATCAGTTCTGAGCATAGCTGTACAATATGAACTGAAACACGTGTCAATACACAGATCAGATGAATAAGTGACAAATTTGACACCAATCAAATTATAGGAAACGTGAAAGAAATTAAGTGAAATCTACGTGCTAAGAGCAAACATCTTATGCTGCACGCAATTTCTTCAACTATAGCAAAACATCCAAGAAGAGAATTACTTTGACTTCGTATATGTACCGGATATCTTATCTTTAATATTTTAGTTATTAAAATTTCGAAATTTATTTGGAAATTCTCGTAAAAAAATTTCAAGGTAATTGTCTGGTATCTAATCAAATTCAGTGACGCCAATAAAGTATTATCTGAAAGCAAAAGCATAGTACTTTTGTATACAACTATACATCTATATAAATAAAAGAAGAAAATTTGCTGAATTGTAATATTTCCCAAATAAATCTCTGTACAAGTTTTATTTGCGAGACTTCTGCCCACGTGAACTGTATGACATTTTTGTAATTTTTGTCTTCTTGGCAATTTTCACAATCATAGTGGGGTTATCTTAATTAACCAGAAAACAGCAGCGTTGTGAAGACTAGGAACCCTTGCATTCCTCTGTTGTAAACGAATCCACGTGATTCCATGTATAATTTTTACCTCTCTGTAGCTTAAATAATGTTTGTTTTTCAGGTAGTTTTAATAGATAGATAATGTAAATATCATCCAAAAGGGCTTTTCGTATAGCCCTAGTACGAAATCCATTACTCTTTTAGATAAACTATTATTTTCGGAGAACGATATTAGACAAAACCTCAACGACAAATCAAGCACAAAAGGCGTAATATTGCTGAAAATGATTACATTTTCTTTTCAATGGCTTTTCCAAGAAACATTTCCAGTTGCTGAATATTTCTTTGATGCTGTATTTCGAAAGCTTTTGATGACTAGCAATCAAGTTTTCGTTTGAATGCTCTTAATGTCGGGTAATTTGTGTTAATTGTAACATTTTCCAGCCAAGGGATTACAGTCGTTCTAACAGATTATTTGCTATTGAACCGAAATAAAAAAAGTTTACCCAGTTGCTTTTTTTTATTGGAGTAATGAGAGCGAAAGATAATTATAACGAATGAAAATATAAATTAAAAATGAGTCACGATGTTTCCACAGTTTCTGTTGAAGTGTATTTTAACCAAATTGATAAGAAATCGATTATTTTTGTGGTATCAGTTACTTTAGTTGCTGAATTAGGTATAGAAGAAATTAACTCTTTCATGAGAAACGGCGCTTTCTAAAAGCATATGAATACACGTGGCACTTTTAGAAATATAACGGAGCTGGAGATAATTATGTAGAATTTATTCACAATTAGCCGATATGTCGGATGAAATATATACAAGTTGTCATGAAAAACCATCACAGTTATTTTCTTAATGAACACATTTCCATGAAGCAAGGTAATTTTTATTAATATATATATGCATTAACGCAAAAATAACCGTTGCAACCTACGTGAAGCCATGTGATGAACCATCACGGAAAATGAGCATTGTTATTTACTTTTACAAAGTAAAGTCGAATATGTTAAACAATCCCACCTTAAATGTAAATCGTTTGTTTCTCCCTGATACGGGAGGGCTAACCACTGTCAGAAATGGTTCACAAGTGACATCCCTGAGTAGAGTGAAATGACTCGAGTTAAAAGACATTAAACACAACAGCGAATAAAAAAAGTAAATATGCAATATTGAGAGTAAAAAAAAAAATACTTATATATATGAGGAAAGGGTAGTGGTAAAATGAAAGCTCTAAGAGCGTCATGAATAATGTCCCATGCGTATATTACACTGTGATATACATGTATAATGGGAGAGTTGCCATTAGGTTAAATCGATAGTGCAACGTCACTTATGTAAGGAGTGGTAATTTCATGGTTAATTTTGTTATTTAAAGATGAAAAGGTTATTGATCTCAAATGGTGGAAGTACAGATGGTTTCTCTCAGGTGGCCAAAAACTAAGTGAAACTTACATATTTTTGCTAAAGGTAGAGCCTAGAGGGGTTGAAACCAGAGAATCTTAAGCTATGTATTGAAATATCGAGTTGCAAATCAAGAAAATATAGGGTTTCTTTGCTTACATAAGATTATGTTTGACTTATGCCCGGCAGTTGGGCATTGCTAGACATACGTATGCAAAATTACTTACTGTAATAATTATCTTACCCAAGCATAATGAATGCCAATGCAAGTACATAAGAAGAAGGGCCTATCCATATCACAAGTCATAAAAAAGAAATGATCACATAAAAGAAAACAGGAATACGATAATTAGGGAGATGCATCCTCGTGTAACCTTCCCTAACTTAACATAAAGGACCTTACAGTTCAGACCGACCTGTCCAAAGTGATCAGTCCGTATTTCTGCGTGTGGCGTAGAACGACAAATTAATCGAAATGTGGACTGTTTGCTCATTAAGTCAAAGTGATGTGTGTATTGACAGTTGTCCATCTGTGATCAACGATTTTGTACTGCGGATTAATTAAAAACCTATTATATCCTTTGTAGAAGACACCACTTTAAATTATATTGTGTTTTGTTACAGTTTTACACGACTACCAAAATATTGCATTGATATATATTTGTTTTATATATGCGCAGGCAGTACAGTATCAACAAAATATAATTTACAACATAATAACTTTCAATTTTCTATATTTTTTTTCCACTGCCCATTACTTTATTGTGCAGAAGTAAGCATCGCCCACTCCACTTGAAACACGCACTTTTATTTGCCACTTGAGAAAGTTACAAGTCTTTTTGTCATAAGGATTTTCTTTACCTTCTCTTATAGTATTGGTATTTTTTCTTTTCCCCTGATTTCTTCGTTTCTATCTCAAGGTCTCTGACTCCAAAAGGAGTCGTTGTTTTTACAAACATTCGCCCTTACATGATCACTGTAAGGATTAACAGGGATTATAATGTCACCTGTCGTACCACTTTTTTTTTTTTTCACTTGCCAGTTTACCTTCCACCAACTAAATCTTTACATGGTCCTCTCTTTGAGAAGGAGTCCATGGTTACATATAACCACTTGATCCATATTCTAATATAAGAATCTGTGTATGTCTAAAATGAGTCCATCTTTATATCTCTTTAATTAAAGGTATATCAAATACCAACTCGTCTGAATTTTTAACACTACTCCATCATTCTTCCTTAATTTAAATTTACATCCTATCAAACTAACTAGTTTTTACGCATACTCAGCTTTAGAACAATGTTTATTATCAAGCTCACTTTATCCAAAAAATTACTTTTCTCTTTTAATTACATTAATATCTTACTAATATCTCGCTTACACATTATTTTACTGATGAATTTCTCTTTTCCTTTTAAATATATGTGGCAATTCTTCTATTTCAAGTCGTTGCTTTCGTAATAATTTTCCTTTTTAATTTACCCTATCACTCGAAATCTGTCAATTAAGGCACTTGATTTACTATCACCTGCTATACTAAATTTTGAACATGCAATTCCAGGCCTCCCTTATAAGAATAATGTAGAATGTGAAAAGAGAGAAATTAACATTGTGTGTTCGAAGCAGGAAATTGCTGTCATCACTCGTGATAAGAACTCGAGTTCTCCATTTTGTTTTGGATACATGCTAATCATGCGATGCATGTGCAACCTGTGGCAAACCAGTATTGTTCATTCGTCTTACTTGTAAAACCATGTGAAGATTTCACGTTTTTCTGTAAAGTTGTATCATGTAAATTTCTATAACATTCTATATAAGAATACGTTATCTATAGGGAGTGATGTCACTTAGTCTTTGTTTTCAATTTAAATGAGTATTCCTTTCATTTTGAGAGACTTTTATTGTCTGAAACTGTGTGATAATAAATGTTGTTTATAGTATTGGTAAGTGTAGTAACCAGATATTTGGCACTTTGTCACAGGTTTAAATGGTGCCCAGAGACCATGAAACCACTCTGACTAAGGCACAGTGGGGCGGTTTAGCAGTGGCATTTGGTGGTTATGTGTCTACTAGCATGGTGATGGCACAAATAAGATATATCGCTATGGAAATATTGATAGACTTTGGGAGAATAACTGATGAAGATGTGTTAGAATTAGGTCAAGAGTTGTTGAATGTAGAACGTGCTGATCTTATAAATAAACAAGAAGAAAATAAAGAGAAAAGTGATGCAGAGATAGAGCTTAGATGGATTGAAGCAGAAGAGAATTTGATTAAGCTGAAAATGCAGGCTGAAAGACAGAGATCACAGGATGAAAGGGACAGACTCCAGGATGAAAGAAAAAAAGTAGACAGGGAGAAACAAGAGAGAAGAAAAAGAGAAGAAGAAAAAGCAGCAGAAGAGGAAAGAGATGATGCAAGACATGAAAGGAAGATGGAATTGAAAAGAGCTAGATCTAATTTACCTGTGACGCCTTTTAACCTTAATCAAAGTAATCAAGACCCTGTATTTGATGTAGTAAGAGTGCAGAAGTTAATCCCCAAGTTTACTGAAGAAGGTCCAGATGAGTTCTTTACCTTTGAAAAAGTGGCTTCAGGTATGGGATGACCAGAATATAAATGGTCAGTTTTGCTACAAAGTGTCTTGATTGATAAAGGGAGAAGTGCTTATTTAGCCTTAACTGCTGATCAGTGTAAAGACTACAAGGTACTTAAACATAATGTGCTACAAGTTTACCAGAAAAGATGAAAAGGTAACCTTCTTAGATGATGCTTATAAAGTGAGAAGGTGTTTTAAACATTGGTTAGAGGCTGCTAAAGTTAAAACTTTTGATGAGTTAGATGAATTAGTTGTTCTTGAATAATATCTTAGGGGAATTCCTGAACATGTAAGAGCCTATTTGATAGAGAGAGAGAGAGAGGTTAAGAAACTTGACACGGCTGCACACTGACCGAAGATTACAATATAATTAGTAGCAAACATAATTACAGTATCAAGTACCAGAATCAACAACGCCCAAGTTTTAAGTCTCATCCAAGTTTCAGGAACAAATTTAATGGGAAACTTATAAGTGATACTAGCAAGAATACACAACTTAATGTTCCTCCGCAAGCTAAAGTGAAGTCCTCATCCTATTTTTCAAGACAGTTACAGAAACCTAATGTTGTTTGCTCTAAGTGTGTAAGAGTAGGACACTTCAGTCAAGAGTGCTACTGGAATCAACAGCTGCCAAAGGCAGTTGATCATGTAGTGAAAGGTGACTAGGTGAAACAAACTACAAAGAGCAGTGTGGGAATAAATCAGACTCCAGAGAAAACTGAAACTAAACAAGTTGACTGTTTAGCAACCCAAAGCAGTGAGCGGCTGAGCAGTTTGGAGCCTTTTAGGCCATATATCTATGAGGGTATGCTGTCAACTCAAGGAGGGAGTGTGTAGTTATCAGTCAAGATATTACGTGATACAAGGAGTAACTATAGTGTGGTAGCGCGTGGTGCGCACCCTCGGATGGAGAAGAGTCTCACAAGAGATTCAGTTATTTTGAAGGGTATAGGCGGAGAGGAAGTAACTCTTATATGCCGCTTACACCTGCCGTGTGAGTTGGTGACAGGGAATGTTGATCTTGCTCTGAAGGACTCACTGGCTGTAGAAGGTGTACATGTTTTCTCGGGTGATGAAATTGGTGGTGTGCCATTTATCCTTTGTCCTGTAGTGACAGACAAACCATTGAGGATTAGTCCTACAGTAGATTTGGAGAAGAATAACCCCCACCAGTTTCCCAGTTGTGTAACTAACAGAAGTATGAAAAGGATTGTGTCTGTAAGTGAAGAAACAGGATTTAGACAAGTGAAGGGCCTTTGAGCTTAGAAGAATTGTTCCAGGGAAATGATGTTCCCCTAATGCTAACCAA
>NC_061107.1:36265910-36280910 GCF_015104395.2 Macrobrachium nipponense | reverse complement strand
GACCTCATTGCTACCCTTGTCCGGTTTATCGTGAATGAAAATATAAACTATGAAGATCTCTCGGGTGATTATGCTAATCACATAAGAGAAATGTGCTAGACGATTCAATTATCAGTTACCAGTTTTCTAATTTACGCTTATCGACATTTTTATGGGTGAAATCAACAAACGCGCGCGCACACACACAAATACACACACACACACACACACACACACACACACACACACACACACATATATATATATATATATATTATTATATATATATATATATATATATATATATATCTATATATATATATATATATATATATATATATATATATATATATATATATATGTATATATGAAATTGTAGTAGAAACAATGCCCTCTTAGCTTCTCAAATTATTTGCTCTTTTTTTCGATACTCTTGCCACTACAAAGCCTTGAGCTCCAACTTCAAAGAAATTTAAAGAAATCATGATGCGAGGTAGCAGGAAACGAACCCTCGACACCATAATCCCGACGATGTCCGTTGCCGACCTGACCAAGTCGGCAAGGTGACCTCCTCGTGATTATTGTGTTACAGGTTCGTTTCCCGCTACCTCATACAATGCATAAGTTCTTCAAATTTCTTTGAAGTTGGACCTCAAGGCTTTGTAGTGACAAGAGTATCGAAAAAAGAGCAAATAATTTGAGAAGTTAAGAGGGCATTGCGGCTATTACAGTTTCATAGCTACTGGTAAAAATGACCGGTACATTCTACACACACACATACACACAGACATATATATATATATATATATATATATATATATATATATATATATATATATATATATATATATATATATATGTGTGTGTGTGTGTGTGTGTGTGTATGTATGTATGTATGAATAACGTGATCACGAAATATATAAAACATGATGCTATGTATAAATAAAGGTAATACCAAGGATGAAAATGAAAACACGAGAACTGCCGAGATCTTTCGGTCTCAACGTGCCTTTACTTAAGGTAAGACTGGTCAGAACACAGAAAAACACAGTTGCCTGTTTCAGAGAACAATACGTCAACATCTCACTCGATACTTCAGTAAAACAAAGGTCCCTTAAATAGCAAACAAATATATTTCAAGAACAGTATTAGACTCCCTTTAGTAGAAAACGTCAAAAAAGTAGCTGAACCTGGCAGTATCTGAAAATTCATTAATTTTTCATAGAATTAAAGTTCTTGGTAATTCGCTAATTAATACAAATCCATTACAAAACTAAATCCAACAGTGTGATAAGATTTTTATTAGTCTTTTAAAAGATAAAACACATTCCAGAAGTAGCACAATGGAACAGGAGTACTTTCATCAACCCAATGTTAAGACTAACAAGGCATTTGCTTTGCTTCCTATTCTGGAACGTGAGGATCTCTTGGTCAAAGAAGAGATAGGTTCACCGCTGGAGGATTTGGGTTAGGGATAGGATAATTTGACCATAAAGCAATTGAGTCGAATTCAATGAAGAAGAGAGAGAAGAGAGAAGAGAGAAAGGAGAGAGAGATAGAGAGAGAGAGAGAGAGAGAGAGAGAGAGAGAGAGAGAGAGAGAGAGAGAGAGAGAGGAAATATCTGAGGAATGGTTCCATCTTGAAAGGTAAATATTTTTTTTTCAAAGTTCTCCTTTATTTACTTAATATATTCAAGTGTTTCCCTTACAACAATAGCAGTGAACAAAATGCGTATATTTCAATGTGACATCTGCAATTTTAGTAATTCATTGAATAAAAGAAATGTTTGTGAACCTCACGATCTATCCGATGAAATGGGATAACTACCTAGATTCAGCCAGCCTTATCCTGACACGAGCTCTTTCTCTTCAACAGCCCGTAAAAATGCGATAGATGCATAAAAGAGAGAACAATAATGCTTAGATATTTTACTAAAATAAGAATTTGCATATCATTTCTTCATTATTACTTATTTACGTAGAATAAGAGCAAGAGGAATATTATCTCAAAGGGAACTATTACATAAAGTAAGAACTCAATGATGATTTTTATTCCAAGGGAAAATATTTGCAAAATTTGTAAGTTCGGCTTTTCACTTCAAAACGAGAGAAAGGAAATATATGCAGGTGCCAATTTGAATAAATCTGGAATTTGGTGGCGTTGTATGAGAAAATAAACCCTTCTAAAATGATACTGAAATTAATCCGTGCTTGATAAAGAAAGTATGGCTTGGGGCTTGGCGAATGGCCAAGTTCAAAGAGCATAGTCTCAATCAATAACAAAGAAGGACATAAGGTGCTCAGTAAAGAAGAAGGGTAGGTAGCCAAAGGACGGGATGGCACTCTTTGGATAAATTCTCCTGTTATCTATGATGAGCTCAGGAGGTAGAGCTATTAATTTCTTGAAACCTGTGGGTATACTGAAATTTCTTACACGCTGTAGGATTTCCAGCTCTTCAAATGGTCCAAACGGGTCTCCAGTGACCAGACAAAGGAAAAAATCACGTGATCTCCCGACTGAAAAATATAAAAAAAATCATCTATTTTGAAGATATTGACAAGAACAAAATATTACTCGGTTGACAAGGAAATACATCATCACACGAGGGGAATCTATGTCAACAAATATTCATAATATTGAAATAGAGTGATGCAAGAATGAAGTTAGTATAGTTGTTTCGAACAAAAGGAAACAAATTCATGATCAAATTTAATATGATTTGTCGGATTTTATACACAAACTATTACGAATAAAGATTTCAAAGCCTTGATTATGTACGAAAATCGGAAATTGAATACACCTGCATTAACCGTAGTTTCTGCTTGTCTTCTCGTTATCACGTACTCCAGTGACAAAGAATTTGTCACTCTTCGCAGGTAAAATGGAAACGTCAACTGGCCTTGAAAAAAGTAGCTTTTTGTATCAATCCCACATTCTGAGTTTGGCAATTTCGTTGTTGAACCTCTTATAAAAAATTTCGATACATTAATACGTGGTACAATAGCTACCAAGACGTACCCACCAAATTTAATTAACTACCATGAAGAATTGAAACTAGTAACTCAAGCGTCACAATTAATTTTTTCATTAAACTCCAAAGTCGGAGACGGAGAGCGAAATCAGTTAACTTTGCAAACGAAGGGCTTGTAGAATTCCCGTAGGAAGTAGTTTACTTGCTTCAACCTTACTTCTCAATATGTATTTTTTGTGGGGAGAGGTTTAATCTTCACTTTTTAAAACTTGAGATAATATAAATAATTCTGATAATACAATGACGCATGTTCAAATGAGCTGAATAACCTCTAGCCAAGTCTGTTACTAACATACTAATTAAACAGGATTCCCAATTAGATTCCCAATAACACACCTTAAATTCACTTTGGAATTCTGACCTTAGGCTATTTTAAACGCAATTTTAAACACTCCGCTGACAAATTTTTCAAGGAATTCTGGTCTGTAGAGCATTTAACGATAACTCTTTGTTTTGTATCATAGAAGCTTCGTTAATTGACTGCACGTGCACATCATTAATACACTGAAAAAAATGTATACACAATTAATCGCATCTCATCTCGTGTTTTGAGTATTTGTAGCAAAATGTTTATTAAATTTTAAAGTAAGTATTGATAGTTTAGGAACTAATAAAAAAAAGAGTATCTTTAAAAATACATGACAAAATCAGTGTTGTATTTATCGAGGAAAACTGGTAAACAGACAAAACCCTTCCATTATAGACATAATGCAAGTGGATATTTACAGTAAAGAACAGATGGACAGAGAAAAAGGTGTCTGAAACATTCAGGAAAAGTAGGCATTACGAAACAAAATATTACATTACTTAATCAGAATGTTGTCTATGATAAGATATTCATTTATTTCTTTACATGGAATATTTGAATTACAATGAAAGTTCATAATCTATGAATGTGCAGTCTTTATAACAGAATACAGAAACTTCGGAAACTGATGATGTTACTTGTAATATATGTATATAGGAATATGGGGACTGATACAAAATTATCAACTTTATTTTGGTAGATTTGTCTTTTCTTTATTAATGTTAGCTTGAATTCGTACCTTTGAATTGACGTTTACCTGCTCATTACAGGTCTGATTGCTAAAAAATGTAATTTTCAATTTATTTGTGATTGGTTTGTTAACTTTCACAGCAAAGCTCCGTTTCCGTATAAGGGTATTCACCCGTTCTCTTAACGAAATAGGTTTTAATACTTACAAAATTATATATATAAAATAGCATAGTTATGCACTCCTTTTGGTTTCCGTATTCCAATCACGCAACGCCGTGTAAACAAAAATCTGTCACATTCAACGCCTAATACACAGTGTCGACTTGTCCCTTTGTTCTAAAGTAATATACCGAGCGAAGATTATTCGTACTGTTGTCACAGCCATGGGCATAGATTTCGATATTGAATAAGGCCCTCCTATGCTATTCAGGGCGCTTCGCAGAGAGCAGATAATGCAGAGTACCAATAAATGCGCCAACTGATTTAACTCTTTTCTGTCATTTCATAAACTCAACCCACATCGCGCTCTCGAAATATCCCATCAGATTTTCAGTGCCTAATTTCCTCAGCTCGCTAAGCATTACTGGGTCACTGGACGTTCATACTTGTAGCACTTCAAAATGAGTTCCATTTTGCTCTCTCTCTCTCTCTCTCTCTCTCTCTCTCTCTCTCTCTCTCTCTCTCTTTCTCTCTCTCTCTCTCTCTAACTCTCTTCTTGATTGTGTGATGGTTTGCTTCTTGTTCGGACAGTGGCGGATTTAAAGGGGGGAGGGCACCTGTTCACATGCCCGCCACCCTCCATGGACAGATTAATGTACAAATATCAAAGCTATAATCAAATTTTGATTATGTATACCCCTGTACTCAAGTAAAATATTGACAGAAACACTGAAAAAAATGTTATATAATTTTTTAAGGATGTATATAATGCATATATTTGCCAAAGAAACTTCACTTGCTACTTAGCTGTAAGCTACAGGTGTTGGGGACAATGTAACAATCTTCGGAATTATAATCTCTCTCTCTCTCTCTCTCTCTCTCTCTCTCTCTCTCTCTCTCACAGACACACACACACACACAGACACAGTGGTAGCAACAACTTGTTGTTAAACAGCCAACACGGTTTCAGACAAAACAGATCCTGCCTATCAAACGTCTTGGAGTTTTTTCATAACATGCTTGGTATCTACGCAAGTAGTAGAGCAACAGACATAGTACTCTACTTAGTTTTCCAAGTTCTTTGAAACAAGAAACTAATGGTAAAAGTTAGAGCTTTAGGAATTGTAGGAGAAACAGCAGACTGGATCGAAGACTGGCTACCTAATAGAAAACAGAGTCGTAATAAATGGTGAAGAATCAGAATGGGCAGATGTGACAACCGGAGTTCCTCAGGGTTCTGTCCTTCGGCCGCTCTTGTTTTTAATTAACATTAATGATATTGATGTAGGCTTAACTAGCTGGATAGCCAAATTTAAAAATAACACCAAACTAGGTGTAAATGCAGCAGACCCAGATACAGTGGAAAGTTTAAGAAATTATCTTAGGAAAATGGGACAGTGATAAAAAATATGGCAAAAGACTTTAACCTGGATAAATGTGAATTGTTACGAATAGGAACAAGCAATCCTCATGCCAACTACTTGCTGTTTGGGAATGACACAAACAGTGTAGAATTCGCTCTACCTCGGAAATAATATATTTTCATATATGCTTAACTGAAGGGGAATTTTTTCTCGATATATGAAAATATGTTAATTCCGAGGTAGAGCGAATTAGATATTAAAGGACATTGTAGCTCGATATATGTATATGAATCACGGTAATGTGATATGACTTATGTAAAATGCTACGTGTTGTCAAAAGCGCTACTTAACTACCGGAGTCGAGGCGGGTTGATGTTGTCTCCAAACCAACGAATACTTCAGCACGAGAAAGTATTTGAGGTGAGAGACGGCATATACCTTTAAGCCTCTCGCGGTGGTTGGGTGGTATAGCTTCCACTGACGTTCCTGGATTTATAATGTACCTGCGTTCGCGCCAAGTTACAGGTAAATCTATTATCGAGAAAAATTCCCCTTCGGTTTAAGCATATATGAAAATATATTAATTCCGAGGTAGAGCGATTAGATATTAAAGGACGCATTTGTAGCTCGATATATGTATATGAATCACGGTAATGTGATATGACTTATGTAAAATACTACGTGTTGTCAAAAGCGCTACTTAACTACCGGAGTCGAGGCGGGTTGATGTTGTCTCCAAACCAACGAATACTTCAGCGCGAGAAAGTATTTGAGGTGAGAGACAGCATATACCTTTAAGCCTCTCGCAGTGGTTGGGTGGTATAGCTTCCACTGACGTTCCTGGATTTATAATGTACCTGCGTTCGCGCCCAAGTACAGGTAAATCTATTATCGAGAAAAAAAAAAATTCCCCTTCGGTTAAGCATATATGAAAATATATTAATTCCGAGGTAGAGCGAATTGGATACTTAAAGGACATTGTAGCTCGATATATAATAATATATATATATATATACATAATATATATATAGATATAATATATATATATAATATATATATATATATATATATATATACACACATATATATATATATATATATATATATATATATATATATATATTATATATTTTATATATATATATAAATATAATATATATATATATATATATATATATATATATATATATATATATATATATATATTATATATATATATATATATAATATATATATATATATATATATATATATATATATATATCATATATATATATATATATATATATATATATATATATATATATATATATATATATATATATATATATATATATATATATATATATATATATATATATATATATATATATATGCCACCATAGATTGCTAAGTCTAACTTCTGGCGGATTTTTACTAAGAATTTTTCATTATAGTTGTGTAAGAAGTTAAATACTGATAAAAAAATCATTAATTGGTTTATTTCATAACTGGAGCTTAGATAATTAATATAATATGAGACCAGAAAATCTAGTCCCTCAAATGGCGTAATATTTACGCTTAATTTTAGGAATTGTAAATGAGAGCATCGAAACATCATCTGGAATGGTTATTATTATTATTATTATTATTATTATTATTATTATATATTATTATTATTATTAGAAAGCGTAACATTACATGAGAGTTCTGTATTTTGTTGCTCGGTGATGAGACTATCAAAAGTTGGCAATTGTTGCAAGTTTTTCAAACTACTCTTAGCTTCAGAGGACACAAGATAGTCTGTTTAAAAATCTGAGAATTTCATAATTCTATTTTTACCATAAGTCCTCTCTAGTTATTAAGTCTGCTTTTCGTCTAAATATTGACTGCTGAGCTTTAGGTTTGCTATGAAATGTTTATGAAAATAAATATATTTATTCATTTTCAATTGTCAAATATTTTATGTATTATTCTATGTTATGTGATTCTTGCTTTTGGTAACAGGTATATATTTATTAATTTTTTTAATAAAGCAGTTCATGAATTCGGATCGTCAGTTTTTTGGGACATAATTCGTTTTGCAGAAACAATGTGTGAAAATGACCAAGAAATGCTGAGCAAGTATAACTACTTTCTTTGTTCTTACTGTTTAATTACAAAATTACCGCTTCCGTTATAAAGAATAGATTTCCACTACACATTAATGCATATCCATACGGTATTGAGAAGTAATTTGTGCCTTAGAATTACGAAGTGGTATTCACTTCATGCGAGAAGGTTGCAGATATTTACAGCGCCATTATGAATATAACGTAAAGGTATTTCATGAAAATAATAAATAGTTTCCACTGATAGCCTTTGCAACAAGTGGGGGTTCCAGGATTCTGCCGCTTACCAGAATCTCTCTCTCTCTCTCTCTCTCTCTCTCTCTCTCTCTCTCTCTCTTCTCTCTCTCTCTCTCTCAATACTTATTTATTTATTTATGGCGTTATATCTGGATGCTTATCACTAGATTGTTTAATTACAATACTCGTATTCAAAACTTTGCGATAAATATTTTTGTGCCAACAGACTGATGGCCCGAGTTTATGAGAATATCTAACGAGTTTAATCTAAATTATATAATTGGTCTCACTGATTTGCATTCAATGGAATGGTGCTTGGCCGAATTGAAATAAATCTGAATTCCCTATACCAAAGTAATACTTTGTCAAGTTTGGTTGACATTTATTCGATATTTCTAGAGGCAATGCGCAAATGGAAAAGTTTTATCCAGGCCTACATACATACATACATACATACATACATATATTCTTTTATAAATAAATACATGAAAATCTAAAATCCATAAAACTAACAAAAGGTAGATACACTATAACTTTATCTTATGCGGGAGAATAATTAGAATGTCTATCACCCTTTCCATTCAGCTGTATAAATAAGTTAGAAAACTGGAAAACAAAAGGTGAAAGAAAGAACTCAGATTGCTAACAGTCAATATGAAATTAAGAAGAAACAAAATTCAGCAACAGAATTAGAGCAAAGTCAATTAACACAGTGTCAAGCAACATAACGTATGAGCAGAATCAATTAACTCAGAGAGCAAAGGTAATAATGAAAACGAGTTATAACCTTCAATCTGACTCTAATAAATACTTTCTATTATCGCTCTCTCATTACGGCATTGAATAAATGTAAACGCTTATACCTCATCGTAAAAGTGAATCATAATCAGAACTGATTGTAATGTTGTTTTCATCTCGGGAAATTGTAATAGATAGGAACAATCCGTTAGAACGACAATGGACACTTATGGCCAAGCAATCTCGTTTTCCTAAAAGCTCGTTTTCTTAACGTAATTATCACATACATAAATAATAACCAGTAGGGCACCTTAAGACGATAGCTCGCGAAGCTTCTAGTGAAACCATTGAAAGGTTCACAACATTTAAATGTGAAATTATGATACCTAAAGATAATCTTATATGGGATGAAATTTAACGATAAAAGGTTTTATCTGCCGAAATAATTTTTTTTTTTTTTTTTTCATCTTCATTACTTTTAGAGAAATTTGCATTTGAATAGCGTTAGGACAGTACCGTGCCGGGCCGCCAAACATGAGCCCGTTTCTAGTAAGACTTCGCTTCTCTCGTAGTAATATTGTTAACGATAGTAACAGTGCCGTAGCCGTGACGTCGCGGGTCACGTGCTGGGTCACCTGGCTGTTTTCGCTCCATAAGAAATTAAAAAGGCCCAGATTTGAATCGCCAATGAAATCGTTAATAGAGGGAAGTCATTTAGACCCATGTAATTTTATTACGAAAAATAAGTATTTGAATAATAATAATAATAATAATAATAATAATAATAATAATAATAATAATAATAATAATAATAATAATAATAACAACAATAATAATAATAACAATAATAATAATAATAATAATAATAATAATAATAATAATAATAATATAATAATAATAATAATAATTATTATTATTATTACTATTATTATTATTATTATTATTATTAGTATTATTATTATCATTTTCTATCACAGTCATTCTATTCGACTGAGTGAGTTTATAGCGTTGGGTTCCGAGTTGCATCCTGCCGTCTCCTTAGGAGTACATCACTTTTCTAATTATGTACGCTGCTTCAAGGAGCACACTCTTCTGCATGAGCCCTGAAGCTACTTCCATATCTTATTTTTTTTCAGGAATCCATTCAGTGTTATTAGGATCGTGCCTAGTACTCTTATGATCCTATGATTACGGCTACAATTTACACTGGCATATGCCATATCCTTCTTATTTCTATGTATAATCAGGTCTTGATACTTATCCATATTTTCTCTTTCTTTCTCATTCTACGCTGGTATCCCATGGTATTGCGACGTCAATGAGTGATAGTCTCTTCTTGGTTTTATCAATCAACGTCACTTCTGGTCTGTTTGCACGTACCACCCTGTCTTTTCTGATATCATAGTCCCAGAGAATCTTTGCTTGATCGTTTTCTATCACTACCTCAGGCTGGTGTTCGTACCACTTGTTACTGCAAGGTAGCTACTGTTTCTTGTACAGGCTCTAGAGGAGGGCTTTTGCTCCTGAAGCATGCCTTTTTTGTACTGGTTCTCACAGTGCCACACATTAGCTTGCTATGTGGTTTATGGTCTCGTTTTTCATATTGCAATTCCTGCATATGGATGAGATGTTATTTCCATCTATCGTTCTTTAGATATATCTAGTTCTTGTGCACCTGTTACATTCCTTCTGCTTCCTTCTTTAGCTCTCCCTTATGTATCCACGTTTATCGCTGGCCAGTTCTTTAGTCCGTCTCATGCTTTTGTTCTGTTTGACATTTTCCTATCTGTATATTTCTGGGTCCTCGCCTACTATTATCGGTCCCTCTTCCCATGCACTCCTGAGCTCTGCTCTCAATGTTGACTCGGTCCTCTATACTTAGTAGTCCTCTCCCTCCTTCCTTTCGCGTTATGTACAGTCTGTCCATATTTGCTCTTGGGTGTAGGGCTTTGTGTATTGTCATGTGTTTCCTAGTTTACTAGTCTATGCTGCGAAATTCAGCCTTCGTCCACTCCACTACTCCTGTGCTGTATCTGATTACTGGTACTGCCCATTGTTTATGGCTTTCATCATATTTCCGACGTTGAGTTTTGACTAGAGTATGGCCTTAAGTCTGCATATATTCTTTCCTGATCATATCCTTCCTCTCTTATTGATTTGTATCCTTTCCTATTATTCCCAGCATTTGTTACTTTTATTTGTTACTATTATTCCCAGTCCTTGTTACTTTGGCTTTTTGTATGTTGACCAAGGCATATTTTTGTATTCCAAACTCCATCCTCATGTCCCTAGATACAATCCTCACAGTCTGGATTAGGGTACCTATAAGTAGATCAGGAATTGCTGGACAACTGCACTCTCACTTAATTTTTTTTTTAAGCTGATAGGTAAGATGGGTGAAAGAGGAGTGAGGGCAGTTAGCTAGCTAACCATGATAGGGAGTAGTTTGGAAAGTTAAGTATTAATAAGAGTAATGTAAAGTGTGGTTTATCCACAATTTTAATAGGGTAAGGGTACAGTTTTCTAACTATTATTAACATAATACAATAATGATTATATATTATATTAACATGGTGAATTGTACAGATTACATAATTTGATATTATTACTTAATAATATAATCATATTCAATAAAGTTTCAATTTTCTAATTCTAAACTTAATTTTAATTATCATAATGATTTTGCATTATATCTACATAGTAAATTCTACATATTACTTTTTCACGACATTTCCTAAAAGTATAATCGTGGAGGTTCATCGCGATGAATATATCAAGATACTCTTCTCAACCATCTGTGGTCTGTGTTATTTGGGTCAAGGTTTCCCTTTTTTGCTTCTGATTCTTCTGCTAATTCACTAGTGTACTGAACTAGTTTTCTCCATATACTGGTTGCTAGTCTGTATAATCTCTCATTAATAGGTTTTATTTTGTATTTTTTTTGTATTTGTTCGATATTCAGATCGTCATCAAATTGATTGTTTCTCACTTCAGACCTTAGTATCTTATTTTGGAATTTTTTTAATGCACTTATATTGGAAGTCGATGCTAAACACGTGGGTATTGGTGGATATTCCATTATTGGTCTGATTAGGCATTTGTAGAAATGGAGTATGATCTTTGTGTTCATATTCCTAAACCTTTTTATCTTTGTATTTTGTGTTCTTGCTAATCTTAGTGCTTCTCTCACATGTCTTGGTATTCTTCTTTGTCCGAAATGTATTCCTAGTATTCTTGTGATTTTAGTAAAATTCATCGGTTGTTTGTCTAATATTACTTGTGCAGGTTTGTATGCAGATACAGATACTAGTTGGAATTCTGATTTATTTGTCTTTATCTTTCACTTCTTTTCAAATTGATTTATTCTTTCAATTTAGTTCATTGTTTTTTGTGCTACTTGTCCTTACAAAGTTGGGTCCCTTCTCCTTGTACATTTTTATGGGTGTATAACTATTTGAGTTATCATCTGCAAAGCACTCTGGTGGTGGAGTCACATCTGATGTATATAATAAGAATAATATTGGACTGAGTGCAGATCCTTGTGGGACTCCACTTAGCAACGGAAATGGATTCCCTATGTAATTTTGTGACTTGATTGCTGCTCTTCAAGCTTTGATGAAGTTGCATAGTATTTTCTCAAAAATGCCTGGAAGGTTTAGATGTAATATTTTGTATTGAAACCCTTGTATCCATACTTTGTCAAATACCTTGGTTATATCTCTACATACTAGGTTGCATAGGTACCTTCTTCTTTGTAATAGTGCAATGCTCTCATATATTGTTGCTATTGCAATCTGGGTTCCTCTTCCTTTTCGAAATCCATATTGATTTTTATTGTGTAGCTGATTACCTTCTAGGAACAACACTAATCTCTTGTGAATAATAATGCCAGGTATTTCTAATAATGCCATTGGTCTATAATTCTCTACCTGACACGTACCTTTTCCTGGTTTGGGCATCAAAATCATTATTGCATTCTTGAATATAATTGGAAAATATCCCATTGAGAGAGCCCAATTGTATATTTCTCTTAATTTTTCATGTGCAATATATGGTAGATTTTGAATTATGATCTTGTTAATTCCACTTCTTCCTGGTGCCGTTTGTTTAAAATTGTTAATTATTATTTTGATTTCCCATAACTCTATTTTCCTTGTTAGAGGGCAGTCTTCATTGAGTCTGTAAATATCAGCTGCATGATGCGGATTCGTTCTGTGTCTATGATGTTCAATGAATTCATTGACTATTGTCTCATGTTGGTTGCGAAATTTTGGTTATCCTCCTGCGTTATCTGGAATATTTCCTGCCAGTAGGCCTTGTGCAGTACTTCTTTATCTTGGTCATCATATATTTTCACATTCCTATGCTTTATGAATGGCAATGTATTAGTTTTGCTTCCCATCAGTCTTGCAGCGGAATTCCAAAATTGTTTTGGGTTATTGTATTGCATTTTTGTATTTTCCATTACATCCCCCAATTTTGATGATATAATCTTGAGTTTTCCTGCAGAACTGTTCTTGTAATGATACATATCTTCTCATTAATGTGATGTACCTACCTGTAGTGCCATTGTATAAATTTTAACTTGTTACTAGTAATACTGTGCAGAAGTGTTGTGTCTTTAGTTAGGGGTATATGATTTTTCATAGATTCCTCTATATTTTTATACCATTCTTCAAGTTCTTCGTCTACTATTTCTTTTGTTATTTCTATTTCATTTGAATATTTTGTTTGTTGTCTACTAATTTTTCCTTCTATTTCATTTTTGAAACCTTCCCAACTTGCTCTCTTTATATTTGGTATTTCTAAGGATGGAATCATTATTGGATTTATTGACAATGTTATTACCATTGGTATATGATCGGAGGAGGTTGCTGGCACTCTTGTAATGGCAATATTGAGGTGAATTTGGTTATTTCCTAATATAGTATCTGGCTTTTCTTTTCTGTTATTTGCTACGAAAGTATCAAACCAGGTCCTAAATGTATGATATACTTTTTATTCATTAATCTGACTATTTCTTTACCTGTTATTAGATTGCCTATATCCAAATAGTTGGTGTCTGGCATTTAAATCTGCAATAAGGAAGGTAGGTTCCCTCCTGTTCATTAATTTCATTACATCTGGGAGCGGGAAATGATGTCTTCTTGGCAGCTTGTAAGCTGTAGAGATCACTATTGGTCCTTTGTTAGTTTGAATTTGGACTGCTAAAAAGTCGTCTTGGAAATCGTCTATTATCTTATGTTTAATATTATTCTTGATTGCTATTGCTATTCCTACAAACGGTTCAGCAGCAAAGTTTTTCGTTTATGTATTATATCAAACATTTTCATAGTTTCATTTCGTTTCATACCATGCTCATTGATTAATATTATGTCAGGGTCTTCTTCTCTAAATATATTGTATGATTCAAATTTCTTTGTTTTCCAGGATTTCACGTTGTTGAATTATTTTAATTCTTCGCAGAGTTTAGCCCATTCGAGTTACTGTGGTCTAATAATTGTGTTCTTTTTCTTCTATTTTTCCGTTTTCTGATATTCTTGGCTACTGGCGCAGTATTTTTTTATGCTGAAGTTGATCCCTGTGGATTTGGTAAAATGGGAGAACTGGAGAAATCCGAGAAGCTTAGCAGTGAGGCTTGTATTTCTCCTGTTAATTGATGCTGAGTTTCTTGTAGATTAATGCGTCCTGATGGATGGATTGGTGATTTTGCTTCATATTGTGCGCAGTCTTGCATATCCTGTTGTATATCTTGAGTTGCATGTAAATCATCTGCTTTGTTTGTACGGTTTTCTTGTCTTTTATTCCATTCCGTGGTGCTTGCTATCATGTTTATTGCTTCTTCAGAGATGTGTATTGTGGGTAAATTGTTATCTGCTAATATGTTGTTTATTAAAGAGGGGTAGAATCCTTCTTGGCGGAACCCCAGTTTTATTGCTAAATTGTTATTATCGTAATTCTTGTCTCTTCTTGTATTCTACTTATATTATTCTGGATGTTGTTTGCCTTAGCCTGGCTATTTCCCGTATTAGTGGCTGTAACTTTGGCGTAACTTGCACCGTTGTTTGTGGTGGATGTTGCATATCTGTTTCCTTTGATCTCTTGAATTTTTCTTTGTATTAGGTCCTTCCTCACTGGGCATTTCGCTGCTAAAGTTCTATTTTGTTGGTTGCAGTTAACAAATTATTTAGTATTTGCTCCTCCATGGGGATTATTCGTAAACTTGAAACTAGTCTGACTTTCACAAAGCAATTTCGTTCTTAAACTACTATTATTTCTCTAGGAATTATTTTCCTCCTAGTCAATTTATAAACAAAAACGTTTCTCAATAATAAAATTATGCCAAAAATTAGGCCTCCAACAGTCCCAAATATACCATTTTATTTGAGTCTTCCTTTTATTTA
>NC_061107.1:36238410-36258410 GCF_015104395.2 Macrobrachium nipponense | reverse complement strand
TTTATACATTTAATCCATATCACATGGTGTTTTTCATAAAATCTTGATGATAAAATCTGTTGAGAGGCCACATATTTGATTTTTTAAATACCCATCCTCTCATTTAGTCACCAAGCCTTGTTTTATTGCACAAAATATACCAGTTTGAACAAACATAGCTACTCCAGCTTTCTTCATGTGTTTATTCTTTACTTATTAATTTACTTACCTATATACTGGTTTGCTGTAGTCTCTTCAAGTCCATTTTTTATAGCATGAACACTCTCTCTCTCTCTCTCTCTCTCTCTCTCTCTCTCTCTCTCTCTCTCTCTCTCTCTCTCTGATAGTAATATTATCAAAATTTTAAATAATTTTTAAGAAATGTATTTAGTCTTGTCACTGGGTTCATACCTTACTTTGAAAAGCAACTTTTTTTATGCTAAAGGTTAGAATGATATATTAACTATATTTTCCAAATCTTATTGTGAATACTTATTGTTATGCAGTAAATACAAAGAAAATGTGGTTACAGGCAGTGTAAAAAATGGCAGTTACATTTGCACGACTTGACCATAAAAAAGAAAACAATATCAAAAGTATGAGAATTACATCATATACGATATAAGGTATCAAAGGAATAAATGCTGAAGAAAATGATACAGGGAACACATTTCCAGCAAATTTCTCGTTAGCACTTCATATCACATAAACATACTTCCGAACACATAAGTTTACATTTAACACAAACTGTATACATAAAGGTATTAATTATGCATGCCTCAAACGATTATAATATTTTCGAAAAAAGTACAAAAAGGTATTCGTCAGTCTGGCTGGATGTAACTGATTACGTTTCACAAGGGGCGGGGCTAGATTTCAGATCTCCCACGAACGCTTAATTTTTTAAAATTTTTGCGTGCAAAGATAACTTTTTCTGTGCGCGATTATGGGTTTGAAAATAATTGTAATTGTAATGTGTCATACACCAATTGAAAGGGTATTCTTTGTACTTTTACATGGTATATAGCAAAATGTAATAAGATGAAAAATTATGTAAGAAAAATGTAGTAAATATTTACATAAAATTTAAAAATTTTGGTCCATCTTTGACCTAGAATTCCTCGAAAATTTCTGAGAACACCTATCAATTTTATTTATGCATTATATAGTAAATTTTATCAGCTTTCTAATCCATTTTTCAGTGTGGGGGGGCGGACGTGTTGGAGGTCTCTCTCGCGTGTTCTTCACAGAAAAGAAGGGTTTTTCGGCCTTGGTGATTATACCTCTTATTGTAAGCAATGTGTTAATAATCAGTGTCTTAGAAATCTTTCAAATCACAGCTACTCGTGGCCTATTGGTCCTGGGAAATGGGTAAAAGAATGCAGTGTATGTGTTAGTGCTTGACCCTTCCCTTACCACAAAAATGTCATCCGACCAACCTCCAACCGTTGTGCAAGTGACTCTGGCACCTACCGGTGCCTGTGCCCCACACACAAGTTCCGTACACGCGAACAATTTTCTTTACTTTATACAATACCAATGGAACCGTTCCGACGTCGAGTCCGCTATACAATCTGTCAGTGATGCCTTCTCCGATGAGGAATTCAACGTTGCATATACAAAATGCAAAGATCTGATACCAGAGAGCATTCTCAAGGAGCGATCCGCGAAGAACTAGTCCTCTCACAAGAAAATAGCATATATCACTAAGTAGCTAAGGACCTGCTCAGTGGAAATCTACGCCGATGACCCTTACAATCTGCCTCCAAAGGGGCCTGCTGACCTAAGCCTACCTAAAGTGTACCACACGGCAGAAAATGCCTTCCAAACAGCGAAATCTCTCTCAGAAATAATTGGAAAAAACTCGGAAAAAATTGAGGAGGCAAATTATCAGGAATCTGGGACGTGATCAAAGGACTACAGGAATCCCTAGACAGTCATAAAACAGTGGAAACAAATAACCTCACACGGATCTGGGATGTGATCAGATCAAAGGAGTGCAGGGATCGATAGACAATCGCACAGATAGCCACCAGACTCCTATGAATGTGGCATCCAGTTTTTCCTTGCCTCCAAGCAACATGGAAGTACCCCCATCACCCATAGACCATTCTTAGGGGACTGTTGGTCTCCCAACCTCTTCTCCCTCCCCAGTGCCTCCGGTGGAAGATATATCTCCGGTGATGATTACCAGTCCTCAATCCTTCCCACCCTATCTCTCCTCCCCAACCCCCCACCGTAGATGCAGATGAAAGTGATGATGAGGGGTCTGGCGGCTGGCAGATACAAACAAGCAGAAAGACGAGAAGAACCTCTTGTTTGGCTGCTGGACCGGGGCCCAACATTCGTGTTTCACCTCGCCCAACACCTGAGAAGAGATGTCACGTAGCAATTCATAATCTGCGCTCTTCGGTGACGCTAGACGCCATAGTGGAGAGTCAAGTTTCTCACTGGTTCTGACCCACTCATCTCTCACGAACTCCCATGCAGAAGTAACCATAAAATGGCTTACTGGATTACCTGTCTATTTCAACAGCTCAACGTTCTTAAAGGCGAGAATTTCAGTCCTAATATATTATTTTCAAGATATAAACTAATCCGGGATCAGCCACCCCCAGGGGAACTTACTGACACTCCAACCAGGGTTATTTCCACCGTAAGTGCCAGTTAGTCCCCCCACGGTGAGTGACTGCCCACTCCCCCTGGTTAACCCCCCATCCACCCAAATGATCAGCGCATTCATCTCCCATCTTCGTGAGTAGCCATGGATATATTAAACATAATCTCTTGGAATATTTTTGGCCTCAAGCAGAACATTCCTCTCCTAAACATGTTCTGCAAAAACTTCATAGGCATCATTGCATTGCAAGAAACGCTCCTCTGGCCATATGACCTTGCCATCTGCAATTCAATTCACGAATACTTCAGAACCTTCTCGACTTCATCGATGCAAGTCACAGATCAAATCATAGCCGGTCACCCGAAAGGGGGCCTTTCTTTCCTGTGGCACGAATCGTTAGACAAGACCTACAGGAGTGACAGATTGCTAGGGCTTCCAGTGACAGTAGGCAACTCTAAAATCCTAATCAATAATGTTTATATGCCATGGGAAAATAACAGAAATTTTGATCATAACTGCATGATCCTAGGGGAGATACACAGTATTATTCATGATTCTCCTGCTGATCATATTTGTATAATGGGGGACCTTAATTCTCACCTCACAAAACAATTTTATAATGAACTTACTCGCTTCTGTCAAAATCATGCTCTCCAAATTAGCGATGTAATGCTCCTCCCTCCCTCCTCCTATTCATATGTACATAATAGAGGCGACGCTATTACAACTTCCTGGCTGGACCACTGCATCACATCTCCACAACTTCATGATTCTATTATGACATGCAATATTCGCTGCGGGTTACGATCACATCCCATTACAGGTGTCATTCAGTATCCCATCCATCCCTACCGGGAACCCCCTAACTGATCGCCCACCAGCGGTAAACTAGGATTTTAAAAACCAGCAGAAAACAAGATCTTTAGGGCGACCACAGAAACCAGGTTGTGGTCAATAGTTCAACCGGCAGACGCCTTACTTTGTACTAACACAAATTGTAGAAATGAACCACCACAGGAGGGATCTGAATGAATTCTATTCAAACATAATCTCTGCTATGTTTGCTTCGGGCAGGACTGCCTATAGATTTCGTCAAGGTAATTCTCGTAATATACCTGGATGGAATTACTTGGTTAAAGATCTGTATACATACTCATGAGAAATCTTTTTACAGTGGAGGCAAAATGGTAGCCCCAGAGAAGGGCACACTGCATTACTAATGAGACATGCAATGTCTAGAAACTTAGAATCTGGTGACTAGCCTCGTCTTTGGAAAGATATCTAGTCCTCAAATCCCAAAACTAAAAAGCTATCACAGAGAGTAGGGGAAGCAGTTGGAGACGAAGCTATCGCAAGTATATGGGGCGACCACTTCAACAATATCCTGAATTGCATAAATGATCAAGATTCCCGAAGGGATGTAGATAACCTCCTTACTGACAACATTCAATTTCATTTTGCAGACCCTATTATGCCGGGTAACATCAGCGATGCCATAAACAGCCTACCTAATAATAAATCGCCCAGCTGTGATGGTCTTCCTGCAGAGGCCTTCAGATTCTGCAATGTCAATAATTTACATTTTGCTAGCTGCCTTATTCAATGTGTGCATAATTCACCGGTTTTTCCAGACTCCCTACTCTTAGTTCACTTGATACCATTAATCAAAAACAAGCTAAAGGATGCAGCTGACCCTGGCAACTACCGGCCGATTGCAATCACAACGATCGCATCGAAGATAGTTGAGTCGGTTCTTCTAGTGAGACTTCTCCCCTTTCTACACACCACTGACAACCAGTTCAGGTTTAAAGCAAACCACTCAACCGACACCTGCATCTACATACTGAAAGAATTGCTGAACTACTACCTATCATCAGCCCCTCCTGTTTTCCTTTGTTTTGTAGATGTGAGAAAGCATTTGACAGAGTAAACTACCTGAAGCTGCATAAAAGGGGCACACCCCCTGTATCTAATTAGCATTTTACATTGCTGGTTCTCCACACAGCAATTCTGTGTCAAATGGGGTAACGTATTATCGTACACCTTCGGCAAGGGGGCATTCTCTCTCCATACCTGTTTAATACGTACACAGATGCCTTGAATGTCAAACTGAACTCACTCCCAATCGGATGCACAATCAATGAAACAACTATAAACAACCTCTGTTACGCCGACTATATGGTTCTGATTTCCCCATCAGTGCAAGGTCTCCAACGACTCATCGACACTTGCCGCCAATGTGCAGAGGAATTTTATATAATCTACAACGAAACCATGACCCAGTGCATGTTGCTGCTCCCGAGATTGCTTAAGCATATTGCAGAACCACAAATTTTCCTCGGAAACCACCGGCTAGACTTTTTGCACGAATTTCCGTATTTGGGTCACATTATTACTGACGACCTAAAAGATAAGGCAGACACTGAACAGAGGCGTCGCAAACTATGTGCAACTGGCAACATGATTGCAAGGAGGTTTGCCTTCTTTCACCGAGACGTGAAACTGCTGCTCTTCTGCTCGTACTGCTACAGCTGTGATTACTACCAAGTTAAAGTTTTTTTTTTTTACATTTAATTTTGGTATTTAGCCCTCTGGACCTGACTACTGTAACCCCTAAGGTCTCTAGTTGAAATTTAAGTTATATAATATGTTCACTAGCTGTTATTACTCTCAATGCATATTTTTTTCTCACCAATATTATTACTGTTGTTACCAGTATTATGATTACTAGCTTTTATGCTACCTCAGCTATTTTGTAGATAAATGCCGATTATTCATTTTTTTTTTTATCATGTTGTCTCATGTATCTAGATTGTGTATGATACTGTCTGTATTTTGTATATTCCATATATATGGCCCTGAGCTGAAATAAAACATATTATTATTATTATTATTATTATAATTATTATTATTATTATTATTATTATTATTATTATTATTATTATTATTATTATTATTATTATTATTACTCAGATACGCTACGAAACGTGAATGTATGTAGGTGGACGGATGAAGTAATTGCACATTTTTGAGTGCGTAGATAATTTTTTCTGTGCGTGCTTGTGGGCTTGAAAGTAATCGTAATTGTAATGTGCCATATATCATTTGAAAGAGCATTCGTTGTACTTTAACGTAGTATACGGCAACATGCAATAAGAGGAAAATTTATATAAAAAAAACGCCATCACAAAATAGTTATATGAAAAGGTTTTATCGAAATATAGTTTCATAAAGATATGGTCCTTTGTAACTGATGACGTTTCACAAGGGGCGGGGATAGGTTTTAGTACCGCCTCGTGAGCAGACCCTGTATACTTTGACTCTACCTGAACTGAAAATTTCTTTCCAGACTTCGGGTAAAATTTACTTTTTTGTCTTGAAAATCAGAACTTCTTTTACTTTTTTATAAATATATTTATGAAATATATTTTTATGAATTATTCGTTATTTTTTACTAGATACTAAGAAAACGGAAATAAACCCGTATTTATTTAATGCAGGTTTATCTGACAGGTCCTAAATTCTAAAAATATTGTGGTCTATTTACGTTTATCTAGACGTAAGCAATTAAGTTTCTTCTTACGGATCCTAATGAGAGAGAGAGAGAGAGAGAGAGAGAGAGAGAGAGAGAGAGAGAGAGAGAGGGGGGGGGAGGGAGATTTTACTGAAATCAAATATACAAGGAAAATTCAAATACACCTTTTAATAATCCATTTCATATCATATCTATTTTATTTACAACTCGTGACATCAAAGACGATATGAGAATATGTGACGTTTAGAAGTTATGCATTCATGATTAAAAGATATAAACTTGGAGCGACAGTCCGCAACAGGCACGAAAAGGAACAAGCATCTTTAAAGCTTACCTACTCCTATAAATAAATGAATCTCCAAAACGTAAATGTACCTAAATGCAAAATGAGTTTTTTATGCTTTATAACCACGATTATATCTTTTTAAAAATGGTAAAAGTGTTAGAAAATGACCCTAAGGAGGTATAAATGTCAGGTACTTGTTACACTGCATGTTAAAGTTTTGAGTTAAGTGCAAAGGAAGAGAGGAGATTGAATGAAAGGAGGAAGATACCTGTGTAATTTAATGAAAATTAAGCAATATTATTATTCAATTACTAGAGCACGATTTTGGCATCACACTCAGTCATGAAGTAAATTCACGAAAAAAAAGTTTCAAGAAAACATGGTCAGCGTAAGTGCATGATATAAAAACGTATCTTAATTTATTATTGTGACCATTGACCTTCGAAGGTCCAGTTTGGGACGCTTGATTGTAAATGGAAATTAATACAGGGTTTTTAACCAATAAGAAAAGGAAACCACATTCCTGGACTTTCGACTTTAAAGGGCAAACTTTCTAAAGTTAATAATGTTGAAATTGATGGCATTCTTTGTCAGTGTAAAAGGAATGCAACAAATTATACAGTTAGGCGTTTGAAGCTCCAAAATATGCACATTTTAAATTACTTGTAACATTTAAACGATTTATGCTTAAAATTCAGCAAAAAAAAAAAAAAAAAAAAAATCGAATGGGTGAGTATTATGGGGATAGGTAAAGTAAGTCGTGAAAAAGGCTAGCGCAAGTAAACGGATGGCTTTATGGCCTTTTGAGATGGTTTAAGGAGTGTTTTATAATACGATAGCACTATCCTATTATGAGTTCTTTTATAAACGAAGAAGGACATTAGTGATATGCTTTTTATTAAATAGTGATCGAGTGACAACTGAACAAAAAAATTTAGTTTATTCACATTGGAAGGGAAAAGACAAATGGAATGAAATAGACAGAAAATAACAGTTTTCTACCACTCTTCCAAGGAAACCCCCTACTCCAATAAGGTCATGCAGTCCTTTGTTCGCGCAAATGATAGCCTGTGCTTTGCAACGCAATCGAGGGTCAAAGTAATTGAGTTTGAAGTGTTTCGCTTCACTCTCGAATGTCTTTTTGACTGTGACTTTGGTTTCATTGTTTCCAGTTTTACTAGAGTGAAAAACAATACGGTGAAAAAGAAACTGCAACAAAGGTAAGGGAAGAACTGCAAAAAGATTCCAGGTTTCAAAGGGAGGAGGAAAGAGGATATGAAACTTAAAACAAAAATGCTTGACGTCTAATCAGTCCTAACTGATATTTTCTCTCCAGCCTTTTCCAGGAGAATTTCGTTAGACCTCTAATTTTTTTTTTCTGAATATGAAAACTTCTTTTACTTTTTATAATTATATTTAAAGACTCGTGAAGCTCAATTCATGCAGGTGACGAAATTATTCGTTATTTTTTACCATATACTATGAAAAAAGAAATAAATCCTTTTATATTTAATGCAGGTTTATTTTACAATTCGTATTTTCAAAAAATATTCTGCTCTATTCACATTTATCCACCCGTAAGCAATTAAGTTTCTTCATAGAATCCTAATATGAGAGAGAGAGAGAGAGAGAGAGAGAGAGAGAGAGAGAGAGAGAGAGAGAGAGAGAGAGAGAGAGAGAGAGAGAGAGAGAGAGAGAGAGACTTTTAGTTATAATAAAATAAACAAAGGAAAATTAAATACTTAAGGAATGATTTTTTTCATAGGAAATAAAACACTAATTTTGACAATAGCCCTCGCACAATTTCTTCCCCTGAACGTTTTGTCAAATTGTCCTGGGACACACAGGAAAAGGTTGGAATATTCCCGTAACTCCCTACTTCATTGACAAATTCATAAAAAAAAACTGTACATTGCTCATCTGATTTTGTTACGTAAAATATGGAAGCAAACAGTTAATACCATTCATGAGTAGGTGACCGAATTTAACAACATATACTCGTAAGCAAAGCCTTTAACGTCAAACCCTTATTGTCTTGCTAAAGAAGACAACGATATACGTATACCTCTTACAGGCTATTTTGTAGGGTACTTCTGAATCAGTAATTAAACAATAGTTTAACTATTTTAATGACATTTTCTTTAAGGGTTATGGGCACCATCCATATGAGCAAAATGCATGGTACTAAATAAAGACGTATGCCAGACCCGTTAAAAAGATAAAGAGTTCCTTGGCAAAGAAGCCAAAAAGGGATTCGCTCTCCTCCCTGAAACTCATTAAAACAGACTGCAATTGCAAGTAAATGGCTTTCCTTAACAGGGTAGGTAACTTCTTGCATCTTTCTCATTCCCCTCTTCACAACCATTAGATACTTAAGCATTCTCCCATCAAGAAAAAATGACGTCAATTACTGTAAGCATGACCAACTCACATCTAAGAAACACTTGCACAGTCAAATATCACTGGAGCCTCTGAAGGAGACAGGATACTAAGATCATGGGAATAGGAGAACAGTTGGAATATGAATGGTTGCAAGGAAGAGTAGGTGAAGGCTGACAACCAACTTCCAATTCAATTACCTTTGTTCTTGGACGAGATATGTGAAGAGTGCTCCACATAAGGCACTGCTCACGTATTTCAAAGGTGACAGCTTCCAGATGGGATGTCGGGGTCTGACGTCAAGATAGAGTCCGGATTACAGATGCTATAGTAGAAGGAGGGACTAGCCACAGATTTTCACCAAGACTTCAGTATACTAGAGTGGACTGCAGCATCATCAGACAAGCTAGGGCGAAATGTTGCTTCGTAGGGCTAGGGTGAAATGCGTTTTGACAGTGAAGCTTTTACCTACTACACCACCGTGGTGGTGTAGTTGGTAAAAGCTTCACTGACGTTCCTGGATTTGAAAGGATTTGAAAGGATCCATGGGTTCGCGCCCTGGTCCAGGCAAGTCTGTTATCGAGAAAAAATTCCCCTTCGGTTAAGCATATATGAAAATATATTAATTCCGAGGTAGAGCGAATTAGATATTAAAGGACATTGTAGCTCGATATATATATATATATATATATATATATATATATATATATATATATATATATATAATATATATATATATATATATACATATACATAGAGGATTTTTGCCACCTCACGGGTTCATTGTGCAAATGTCGTTCAACATCTAATTCACTACCTCGGAAATGATACTGAAGGAGCATTATATAACTGATAATTAGATCGTCACCTGGCGGACTCAACCCACTAAACAGCGAGACCAAACGACGTTCAGTGACACCTTAGACCACTAGACTGTCAGGAGAAGTATAAGTTGATAACAGCTTTTGTAGCTTAATGTTTGTGTGTATAAAATATCATGGAGATGTGATAAAAATTCTTAAGCAGTCACATGTTTCGAACGCACCAATTGGCTATCATAGTGCGGGCTGGGTTGATGCCAACCCTAAGTACATGTCAATCATGTAATTGCACTGGACGGGGGGATATGTAGGGAAAGTCAGTATTAATTTACTTCGCGTCACAGTGGTTTAAATCATCATTAAATGTCATTTGTTTTCGGTATTTAGTGTGTCGAGTCCGCCAGGTACCTAACCAGCTATAAATCATCATTTCCTTTCTTTATTATTTTCGGTGTAGAGCTAATTGGATATCAAATGACATTTGTAGCTTAAAGTTGGGTATATATATATGAAAGAAGTATTATTGATATATATGAACACCGTTGTGAATATAATTCATCAACTGTGCAAGTGCATGTTTTGGTTTTAGTGCACTGTGGAGAGGATTGCAAAATCTCAGTTCAGGAGATCGAAAAAGAGAGTGTCGGAACATTTTTTTTTTAGTCGTCATCACTGGCTCCCACGGAGACAGAACGGGATGTCGTAACTTGGACTCATCACTTTTTGGAGACGGCACGATGTGTGAGCTCAGCTGCTCTTGTATCCGTGACCAAGAGCATGGAGGTCGAGTGAGTTTGTACATGGGCGGAACCAGGTACTACACTTCCGATCTTGTTTTGGTCAGATCTCATGGGTTGGACTATTAACTCTGCGTATGCATGAGTTCGAGTGGATCTTTTCCACTATAAGACATGGAAGATGCGGAATAATTGGGTACTACTTGGAGGCCGCAGTTGACATGGACTTGTCTTTTATTTCTTGGTGTGTGTTTGCTGCTGAAATGGGTAAGCATACTCACATGTATGCCCAAGTTTATCTTTGTCTTTTTACATCTTAAACATTTGTTAGAGGTGTTACATTCATAAAGGACTTTTGTTCCAGCAGAATTGATCATTATTAATTTTTATTTCATTTCCAATTTATTCATGTGGGATTCCTACTTTCTCAGATGGATCTGGCAATCCACCTCGAGGAATGGTGTTAGTTGAGGAGGGAGACTAATGACTTAATTGTGTATTTTTATTCTATTGCGAGAAATGTTATGAATTGTGAATCTTTGACTGAAGGAGAGAAAGGGATGTGGACGGGTTTTATTCAATCCCCAGTTTGATTTTGGTTTCCTTTTTGAGTTATGATTTTTTTTTTTTATAATGGTGCATTTTTTGGAGTTTTCATCGTGTTGTATTTAGAAGCTAAAGTTTCAGAATTTAACTTATTCAGTTAATCATTTGTTCTTTACAAAGTCTGTAGTTCTTCGTTAGACGAGTGGTTTTCGCGCTCGCCTACCAATCCAGGGGTCCGAAGTTCGAATCTCGGCGCGGCCAACACGGAAACAGAGGAATTTATTTCTGGTGATAGAAATTCATTTCTCGATATAATGAGGTTCGGATTCCACAATAAACTGTAGATCCTTCTGCTTGATAATCAATTGGTTCCTAGCCACATAAATATATCTAATAATTGTGGCCAGCCCTAGGAGAGCTGTTAATCACCCAGGGTCTGGTAAAACTGCGATATACTTAACGTTTTACAAATATAGTAGGTTTTTTATAATTCTGGATCTGATTTAGCAACCTCGGGTAATTACGATTTGTGATTTAAATCCATATATATATATATATATATATATATATATATATATATATATATATATATATATATATATATATATATATATATATATATATATATATATATATACATCGAGCTACAAATGTCCTTTAATATCTAATTCGCTCTACCTCGGAATTAATATATTTTCATTATGCTTAACCGAGAGGGAATTTTTTCTCGATAATAGATTTGCATGGTCCTGGGGGCGAACCCAGGAAGACATTCAAATCCAGGAACATCAGTGAAACTTTTACCTACCCCACCACCGCGAGAGGCCATAAGTTCATGTCGTCTCTCACCCTCAAATACCTTTCGCGCTCAGGTAATTCGTTGGTTTGGAGACAACATCAACCGCCTCGGCTCCGGTAGCGTTGTAGCGCTTTTTTGACAACATGTAGCATTTACATAAGTTATATCACATTACCGTGATTCATATACATACATCGACCTACAATGTCCTTTAATATCTAATTCACTCTACCTCGGAATTAATATATTTTCATATATGCTAAACGAGGGGGAATTTTTTCTCGATAATAGATTTGCCTGGTCCTGGGCGCGAACCCAGGAAGGGATGTGTGTGTGTGTATGAGAGAGAGAGAGAGAGAGAGAGAGAGAGAGAGAGAGAGAACGGGTGTTTAAGGTAGAAAGACATCTGAAACGGAATTACGAAGTTAATATATTAGACATTTCAAACAATATCATACATAGAAAAGATATCAAGAAAAATATGCAGGTTCAGAAAAATATGATTAATTTGTTGTAAAACCTAAGCTACACTAAATTCGGTACAGGAGTTCTTTCCTTTTCTCGATGTCCTTGGTTCGTTTTCACTTAGATGACCCCAGAGAATACCTTTCTTGAATAGAGATATACTGATAGAGATACCCTTCAAGTCTTAACGTCTCTTTTGAAGCAACATTCACATTGGTTATTGTATAAAAAATTCTATAGAGAATAAAGATGAAGCAATTTTTAATGATTTTTTAGAATACCTTAAACACTACTTTCTCTTCCCTCTTCTCTCTCTCTCTCTCTCTATCTCTCTCTCGCTCTCATTTCTCTCTCTCTCTCTCTCTCAAATACATACAAATAAATTCTTAATTTTCGAAATGTGTGTCGAGGGTGGGGTAGGATCCCGTTATATATATATATATATATATATATATATATATATATATATATATATATATATATATATATATATGTATATATATATATATATATATATATATATATATATATATATATATATATATATATATATAGTATATATATATATATATATATATATATATATATATGAAAATGTGCGTATGACAGCTGTTAAACTCCCAGGATACCAAACTTTCGTAACTTTCCAATCTTCGGAAAGAAGGAAAATGGATTCATTTGAGAGGCTTGTCATTTCGTTGGCGAGTAATGAAGGCAGAGAAAATGAACGCCAGAAACTTCTCAAGGAAAGATGAAGGTGGGTAAATCAACTGGGGTTTTCACAGATAAGATTACAACGAAATCTTCGGAAAATGTAAGGACTAGGTGAGTGACCGATCTATTTGGGGCTGATAGAGACGAAGACAGGTAGTCAGAACATTTTGGTTAAGGAATTTCAAGGCCACTTTTTAATGAAAGATATACGAATTTTGTTGAACAAAGCAATTCTGATGGTAATATAAGTTGAAAAAGTATTATGACAAAGCTCACTGGTTGTTTGATAAAACATATTTATAATAAAAAGATTGGTTAAAAGAGGTGGGGAGTAATGATTATATTTAAAACATGGTTAAAATTTCAGAATCAGAAGCAACATAGAACGCACAAAATAACGCAAGCATCATTGTGAATGATATATGTAATGAAATTCATATTGAAGGATGAAATGCTTTCGACCGACTGGGATGGAGATTTCAAGTAATTAGTTACTGAATTGCTGCCCGATTCGTTGAAAATTATTTTTCTTAGCAATTCTGTTGAAAATATTGCTTACATGAAGAAAACAAATCGTGAAATAATCTCCTCTTTCATGCGTAAGTTCACACACGATCAAGAGGTAGCTATTACGCGTTTTTTAATATAGTCTTAAGTCCCTTCCACACAAGGGGCAAATGCACGGCGGCAGACACTATTGCCAATTTTGCAAATTGATGGCGATCACAAGTGTGGTCCATATCATAGGTTCGCCAACTTGTGACTACTGTCTGCCTTGGACTGTTTCATCTGGTAACACTGTTTAAAAGCTAGAGAATTACGGGCAATTCAGAGTGCCAGTCGTGATTTTGCCCCTCGTGTGGGAGGGGCTTTATGCTCAGTTTCGCTATCTTAAATCTTTTTCCTAATTTATTTTGCTTGTTATAAGACAATTTAACCATGTGTGTATAGAGGTAAAGACGTAATATAAAACATCATATTCATTCCCAACTTGATTATTTGATACTAATATTTCTAGACGGAAAAGAAAAGGCTTCGTATAAGTTCGTCAAATCCCGGTATTATTGAAGGGCGTTGTTGGCAAAAATTTTACATTATCTTATTTTTGTGCGTGATTTTGCATTAGTTAGGATTAACTTCGCGTTATTATATATATTATTCATAGATCATGTAAACAAACTTTGAATATTTCTGGTTGTTTTCATTGCTTTATAAAATATCTTTATATTTTCCACTCAGTACCAAAAGGACTAATGGATTTTTGGAATATTTGGTAAGTAATGCAAGCATAAAACTAAGTTGAATTATGAGTCATATAGTGATGCTTAAGAGAGAGAGAGAGAGAGAGAGAGAGAGAGAGAGAGAGAGAGAGAGAGAGAGATACAAGGAGTACAAGGAGTTACAAGAATTGGGATGTCTCAAAGACTTGTTAGTCCATCCGAGGAGACATCGAGGGCTCACTAATCTGTAGGAGCAGGTTTTACTGTTCACTCGGTGTCCTAATGATTTTCTCTAGCCTTCCTTTAAACTCTTCCACACTGTTACTGTTTACAACTGCTGGTGGCAGTTTATTCCATGTGTCACATATCTTGTATGTAAAGAAGTTCCCACAGTTGGATGTGTTGTATCTCTTCAGTTCTAGTTTTCTTCATTATTTCTTGTCTGATTATCGTTCACCGTGAATAGGTTACTGCCTACTTTTGTTATGCCTTTCCAGTATTTTAGATGTTTCTATTAGTTGTCCTCTCAATCGTCGTGTTTCTAAGCTATACATGTTCAGGCTCTCTAGACGTCTTTGGTAACCTATTTGCCTGATAGATGGAATTAACTTTGTGGCTCTTGCCTGTACCCCTCCTAATCTATTTGTTAAAAATGGGGTCTAAGTATTGATGTGCAGAGCTGCAGCACCGTTTCCTTGTTTCTGCATTTGAACTGCCTCTTTATGTATCCCACTAGTTTCTGTGCTTTATTTTCAGGTTTTATGCACTGTTCTGTGGACTTTAAGTCCTTGGTAATAATGACTCCAAGGTACTCCTCTTGTTCTACACTATTTATGTCATTCCCAAGCTGCTCAAAGTGCGGAGCTATAAAGCAACAAATATTTTGTATTGTAGAACTGTCAGCCAACAGCTGAAACCTGTATTGGTAATATGGTCTATGCTACAGTGTCGTATAAAATGGATATCTGGGTGTTTCCCGTTTTCGTCATTCCTACCTATGACGACACCATCATCAAAGAATGCTGTTTTATATCTTTGAGTAGCTTAATCGTAAGGGAATTTCTGTAAATATGTAGACAAAATTTCTCATGTGAGAAAATGCTTTCATTAAGTTGAATCTGATATGCCGTATAGAAAGGAATCACGGTATGTCTATTTTGCCATGATAGAATTTATACCAGTATTACCAAATACCAAGGAAACAGCATATGGACCTGATTACAAATTGTCATAAAACAGGTGATATTAAGTACCATTATTTAAACGTTTTGTGAATTTTATTGTCACACTTTTGAGAAACTTACCCATTAATAGACAGTTTGCAATGGCAAATTAACCAGCTTTGATGTGATATCTTTATATATTAAAGTTTCTATTGATGACTTACTTCAGTATTTTTTACATCTGGACCTGTATAATAGAATTACCCACTAATGTCATATTAATTTGAAATTCCGCTTGCATAAAAAAAATTAGCCTCAGAATGGTAATTTTATGAATAAATGTTTAATATGGCTATGTAGAACCCTCTTTCGCTACTTTTGTCTAATATTTACATGGAGTTCTTTGAGTCTGGACTTATTTCAAGAAATTTATTCTCTAAGTTGTTTTGGGTTACGTATGTAGACGATTATTTTTGTATTGTAAAAGAAAATGTTAATATTCCCATTTTATGCATACAATTAATAACTTTGTGCCATCCACAAATAAAGGTGTCAAAATTTTCCAGTATGTATCTTAGAACTCTAAGAATTTGTAGTCTTGAATTTTTTGGAAGATAAGTTTAAAATTATTGATAAATTAGGAGATTTATTATGTTCCCCTCCATATTTTACGGAAACTTTGTGTAAATAAAGCAAAAAAGATATTATAATTCAACCAGTGTTAACAAAGAACTTAAGAATACCCTCTGTTTACCATTTCATTCTAATTTCATTCGTACTGTAACTATTTTTAAAAACTATTGATATCAACTTAGTATTTAACTATAATAATATTTTGAGTAATAAACTAATTAAGAATAAACCGCGTAATTCAAACAATATTGTAACAATATATATATATATATATATATATATATAGATATATATATATATATATATATAGATATATATATATATATATATATATACATACATACATATGACCTGGAAGGTTTGTGTGGTTTCCCTGGTTGTTGTTTCAACATTTTAAACATCCATCAGCCCACTATTTAAAACTGAAAAATAACGCTACCAGCTCATGGTTGATTGAAAGGATGGATGACATTTAGGAGTTTTCGTTCATAATCTGAACTGGTAGGTTTCGAGTGAGTTAGGGAACATTCATTTGGTTTGAGACAGGTGTATAAAAAGTTCCATGTGGTGTCCACAGTTTTAGACTGGTTTATTAAACCTTTTAGATAAACCTCTCAAACACCATACTATTTGAAAATTCGCATACACCGGATTTCATATGCCATAATTCTGAGAGAATTCCTCGCTCCACAATCACATGTAAGCGAACTAAGAATGTTTTAAGGGCAATTAACCCCTCACACGAATATGGAAAAATGGATTGATTTAATAACAGAGTTTCAGAGTCTTAAGTTATTAATATGCTTTCAGAATGATTCGTTAAAGACCAATTATAGTTTCGCATAATTATTGGAATAATCAAGGCAGTTTATGGATGAATGAGCACAGTTAATTAAAGACTGGTCGGTAATAAATTTATAAGATTATCCGTTTGAGCCCTGATAATTATTCTGATATATAGGTTCAACTCAAGTAGCTTTTAGCTATGAGTCTAGTCAGTCATGTAATTTCTACATTAATTGTTCAACCTCTCATATGTGAAGCCCCACAGTTTTCGTGATATGGTTTTCCACATATCTAGTGCAATGAAATATTAAAAAAAACGAAGTATGGAAAATTCGTACCTTTACAATTAACGGCCAGCAGAGTTAATCAGAAACTAGGTTTATAGACGAAGAACTTGATGAATCCAATTATTTCACCTGTAAAAATGTTAAATTTAAATTCAAAATCAAAATTTTTTTTTCGGATACAAATAACAATAGACTTTGTCAAACATACATAAAGAAGTCTTTTGAACAATGAAAGGAGGAAAGTAACATGCCAAGCATATGAAAATATTTTGAAGTAAACGAGAAATTCAAGTATAGATTGAAAATTGCAAATATACGCTCATCCATATCTGCGAACTAAAAATAAAGAAAATAGGAATACCGTAATAAATCATTTTGAAATCTACATAAATTAATATTAATGTAAATGTACCATCAGGGATCACGATGGATCATTTAGTAAATTGCAATTATAATTGCAGATAAAACGCAGCATTGTAGGTCTCAGACAGCACTGAAAATAAATACCAAATAAACATAAACTTTAACAAATAACCGCTAGAGAGAGATCTACAGAGGACGATTGAAATTAAATTTAACTGTAGGCGCATTCTTGGGCTAAATGGTCGTTTAGTGCATAATATCTTATACATACACAAAACCAATAATATTGTATGCTTTTTTGTGGGAACGAATCACACGAAGCCGAGAAACAGGAGGTGCTTTAGTTCTTTGTTATTTTTTGCCTTAAAGTCGTTGTTTCCTTTCGTCTCTCTGACACACGTATAACATGGAACAAAAATCTATGTGCCAAGTTAACAAATTACATCACGGTCATTACATATAAATGGTCCTACTCAGCATTATCAATTGCAGAGACATTTTAAAATATTTATTATTTAACGTCAGTTAACAATAACAATAATTACAGCACCTTCGTAATAATTACTACGCCGTCAATCCCATAGAGGTTAAAAAATAGATTATATGTGAGCTGATGCATGAAACCCTACATAACTTCAGTGCAGTTACATATTGGAAATAATTTCAATAAGCCGCCAATAACCTTTATCAACTTGTTTTCTTTTAATTATGCTAACTTTCTCATATGACTGCGGTAATGAGATCCTTAAAGGAATGATATCCTTTGTTTTTTTTTATTTATTATCAGTGGAGTATTTGGTCACACATATTTCATGGATATAAATATAAATGACGAAAACTATAGAGAGATATGACAGGATTCTGGTATCCGTACAAACAAAACATAATCGACTGTGGAAAATTGAACTTTTATTTTTAAGCCATAAATAGCATTTGAAGTGTTGTTTGTAATATAATTATTATGGCTATGCACAAGAATAAGTTTGGAGAGAATCATTCTCTCTCTCTCTCTGTCGGTAATGTATTCCTAAAGAAAAATATCTTATTTTGTAGGAGAATTCAATATTATATGAACCTGTCAAAATCAAACTCAATTTATAAAAAGTTTAGATTACATTATAACTGCAATAACATACTGGTATAATATCTCACTAAAATCCTATATAAATAAAATTTTTAGACCACGTGTAGGAGATAAATCCCAGACATTGTTTACAAAGACGCTAAAATGAAAAGACGTCTGCAGTAAATTATACGTCAGACTAATCTGCTATTCAAGAAATACTACTGCTCCCTTTATTCTATAATTGCTTGGTTTGCCGGTAATGTTGTTGGTGGGGTTTCTTGAGCAGTGAAGTTGTCCAGGTTTTTCCTCTCTCTCTCTCTCTCTCTCTCTCTCTCTCAGAGGGAGAAAAACAAATTGCTCCAGATAAGGCCAACGCTACAATGGAAATGATATTCGTAGAAAACAAAGTCTTTGACTGGCGTATTTTGAGCCTTGGTTGGGTTGTGAAAGAGAATAACGTATTACGTGCCTCCTAGTATGTAGATAATCAATAAGTTTAATGAAACCTTAAAAAGATAAAAAAAAAAAAAAAAAGTGGGGGGCGCTTCAACTAATCAACAATCTGCATTCTACTGATTTGTATTTTTTCCTCTTAAGAGCTTTTTTTTTAATTAGTTTTTATGATCAGTGCAAAGTACAGTCCATACGAATAAAAGAATGTGCCATTGAAACCAACTAAAACTATTAGTCTTTATGGGAAGCTCTAACTAAATATCAAAGATTAAACCTCTAATGCCTTCACCAAGATCCTAAGAATGGCAACTGCAAAATATACATAATTCTTTTGTAAAATTGAACTTATATAAATCCTGTTAGTTTAAGTGTCACGATTCTGAAATTCCGTCTAGGATATTTAACCAGTGTTTGAGCCGTGTTGGTAGCATCAATGAAGCCCTAATAACCCTGTGCGCGGATTAGAATCCAAGAGAGGACGGAATTATTGTCAACAAAAAAATTCCTCTTCGGTTAACATATATGAAATTATATTAATTCCGAGGTATATCTAATTGGATATCAAAGGACACTTGTAGCTTAATTAATGTAAACGAGCGACATGCGTTATTTAGTTTATCTGATATAATGCAAATGGTGCATAAATTTCCACGCTTCGAATTTACGTCAAGCATTTTTTTATATTTCTTTAATTCATATTAATTCCATCAATATGTGTTAATAGTTTATTAAATAATAGCTGACGGCAATACACTACTCAAATGAATGAATAAATGGACAAATATGTTTGATATTGGACATTCAAAATGACAAAATTTCCCGTTTACACAGCTCTTAGCGGTTCTATTTCTTTTCATGAAGCATTTTTACTCTCAAAGGGTAAAATGAAGTTTTGGAAAACAGAGATCCCTCTGTATTTCATTATAGGAAAGTTACTGCAATATAGAGTTAAATTCTCATAATACAATTTCCTGTATTTATGTAATAAAGATTTAAAATTTATATATATATATATATATATATATATATATATATATGTATGTATATATATATATATATATATTATATTATATATATATATATATATATATATATATATATATAGATATATATATATATATATTTATAAATGTAATAAGATTTAGAAT
>NC_061107.1:36218410-36233410 GCF_015104395.2 Macrobrachium nipponense | reverse complement strand
GCTACTTGCATAAACTTTACAATGGATTTTCATTACCACTTTTATCTTAGTTTTTCATGACGAATTTCTTCCTTTCAATTCCTTCAAAAGCCTTTTTAGTCTCAGTCACTCTGAGTTTCTTCTTCGTCGACCTCCTTTTTCCTTATTGTGTTCCAATTCATGATTTCTCGATTTATTCTTCTTCATTGATTCTTTATCTCATTAATAATAATAATAATAATAATAATAATAATAATAATAATAATAATAATAATAATAATAATAAAAACAGTGCTGACTTTACTTTGAAAGAAGTAGTCTTGTCAATGCTCTCTCATATCGTATGCATAGTTTGAAATCTGATTGGGTTAAATTTCTCTGTTCAAAATGCTCCTTTTATTTATTTGTTTATTTATTATTTAGCACTGAATACAGTTTTCTCTTTTGGTCTACTCATTTTGACAAATAACCATTATTCGTCATCTGATGGTTTCCCATGACCCCCAGCTGATATTACCTATATAAACATTCCGATCATAAACCTCTCCCTCTTTCTCTACTCTGCTGGTGCTGCAGCCTCAAGAAGACTCAAGAATTTATGGTAACTTACCTCGTGAAAATTCTAATGCAGGTGCATACCTCCAACAGATACATGATTTGCCTAATACCTTTTTCTTTCACCCCCTTTCAGGGAAGAAGGACAAGATTTCGAAATGTTCCAGGTAACCATTATGAATATCAGCAACTCGAAACGCATTATATCTTAGTTTAACGCAAATATAAAAGTGGGTGTTTTCGGTTTAAGCCCACTTTTAATGAACCTAAAAAAGAACTGTATATATCCTTGCCTTTTTGTTCAACATATAAAATTGTAAAACGAGAGCTCACCGTCGTACTCAGCAGTATTTACCAATACGTTAAATTTAATTTTATCTTCAAGAACCCCTTAAAAATCAGAATCTTTTCAAGTTCAAGGACACCCTACCGCAGTTGATGCGATCTTCAACGGTATATTTGTTGTCACAAATGTAATTTGGGAACCAATGTCGGTAATTCTATTCGGCTGTTCAAGGTCCGCATCGATTGCCATCGGGGTGTCAGTCACCGAACAGGATTAGCTTTATCAAGAAAGAATTTTCTTCAATATGCAACAATGCAGTAAAATGTAAACTTAGCATTCAGTACAAAGATTTTAAAATCTTATCCCAGCAATAGATAACCGGTCATTACCCATTCTCGAGTCCCTCTTCATTAAACAATTGTCACCAACCCTCAACAACCATTGAACTGCTGTACAACTGAACATTACTTAATAGATCACTCGCCATTCTACCTTCCCGCCTTTGTGTTTGCCTCCCCTCTTCTGTCAAAAATAAATAATAACCTTCTCAATCGTGTCTATGCCTCTGTACCGGTGAGTTCTCGTTTCGCTATTTTTTGCTGTGTTCGCCTTCATTTATATATATATATATATATATATATATATATATATATATATATATATATATATATATATATATATATATATATATATATACATACACACATATATTTTTTTTCTTTCTTTCTTTCTTTTTTTTTCCTTTTGTAATCTCATACAGAAATTTTTGCCTATTAGGATTAATGTTTAATATTTGTCTCCTGTCTTTAGTAATAATGTAATTTTCTTAGTTGTTCACGTGTGGTTTTTGTGTTTTTAATTGTTTTGTTTATCTTATTTCTTTCTCCTCAAAGTCATTGTACTTAGTAGCTTTGCTTTTTACTGTTAATCTCTTACTCTCTTACTTAATTAGTTACCATTTTACTTTTATATAAAATTTGAATTTCACTGATATAATGATAATCGATCTATATATATATATTTTTTAAAGTACAATTTAATACTGTGCCCCATTTCAGTCTAAATTTAATGAATAGAATTTTAATTTTTTCCCTGTTTTTAGCCCTGAAGATGGGATTTGTATCCCGAAACGTAGACGTTTCGATAGAAATGAAGTTTTAGCGGAAAAATGCTTAAGTCTCTGCTGGCCATACACTTTCTATTATATATATATATATATATATATATATATATATATATATATATATATATATATAGATATATATATATATATATATATATATATATAGTACTGGTAATCTTCTTAGGCACGAAAATATAGTAATTCAGTTGTATTCCATATAGGAAAAGGAAAAAAGGTATGTCTCAGAAAATGCCCAACAGTTTCGTTCTCCAATGGACCTCTTCTTGGAGCGTTTATTAAGGAAACGCTCCAAGAAGGGGTCCATTGGAGGACGAAACTGTTGGGGATTTTCTGACACATACCTTTTTTCCTTTTCCTGTGTGGAATACAACTACATTGTGTCGAAGTGCAAGGTATCTGGTTATTACATTTACCAATCATTAAATGTTACCTCACCACAGACAAACACCTGAACCTTCATTACAGGTAAAATACTTCAAGTAAATTGAGGAAAACAGCTCAAATACCACTCTATGTTTTCTACCCATACAAAAATATACTTATATACTGGTGAAATAGAAAACATACAAATTTTAAATATAAAATTTATTATCTAACTCAAACTTTATAAGTGAAATTCGCAATATCAAGGAAATCTGCTGTTACTTGAAAACAACACAAAGTTTATTTTATTCTTGAATTAGTTTAGTAAAATTAAATCAAAATTAATCTTTCACAAAAATCTAGATAATTAATTCAATCGAAAGTCAAAAGTGTTAGGTAATAACTAAAACTTGGAAATTAATTCACAAGTGTTAAACAACAATAAAACTTGAAAAGAATTCTAAACAAATGCAAATTAATTCACAAGTGTTAAATTCAATTAAATGTGCAACGATTAAGTAATGGAAACAATTAAGTCAATCAAATTGTGAATGCAAATGAAAACACAGAAGGTAGAAAATATCAAAATTGTGAAAAGCATTAATCACACAAATATATAAAAAAAACCCTCGGTAAGAACAAATGGACAAATGCAAAAAAAAATCGCCTCAATAAGAAAGATGGATAAATGCAAAAAAAATTACTTCAAATAAGACAAACACAAAACATAAAAAATTGCAATGTGTAAAATTTGAAATCATTATCCAAACCACTGTAACTATTAGTTGCAACTAATAAACCTTGTAATAACATTACCTTGGTACCAATTGTTTCTGCTGCAGCTAGTTCCAAACTTTCACCACACAATTCACAATATTTCAAAAACGAAAATGCGCCATTACACACTTGTACAATGTTTGTTCAGATTCCACAATAAGCACTAAATAATACTAAATAACTCTAAGAAATACGGAATCTAAAATTTGCAAGTCACCATTCATTAAGTATCAAATCTTTACATTAATGTGAAATCAAAAGTGGAGAGAGAGAGAGAGAGAGAGAGAGAGAGAGAGAGAGAGAGAGAGAGAGAGAGAGAGAGAGAGAGACTCAAACGCAATGGGGTTCTAAGTCAGAATGAAATTTCCTTCGCACAGAAGCTGAACACTAGATTTCGTCGCACAAAATGTTTTGGGGCCGAGAGACAGTTACTTTCATAAAAATTATCTTTCAAAACAATATCTAAAGAGAAATTGAAATTATAATCGTAAATAACATTTATTATTACGTGACTTAAGATGATAAAAGTATTTTGATATGAAAGGAATAATTATATATAACGAAAGCAAAACTAAATTATGTAATTTTCCACAGATGATGTATGCTTAAATGTTGTGAAAGATGATGATATCCTTCCACGTGACTTCTCGGCAAAGACATATACGTTTGAAACCAGTCCTGTATGTTGTATGCTCTACATGCTCCAAACAGAACTGGCTTATCAGAGGTGTTGACATGTTATGGAAACAAAACTGAGGCTTCGAGTTGTCTTCTATCTCGAGCGATGGCAAATTATGAAAACAATTTCTAGCAAGGAACGGACAATGTTAATCTCTCTCTCTTTTCACATCTTAGTCATATTCTTAACTTTTTAAATTATGTTATGCGAAATCTGAACATACATTTCCAGAACATCTTATTACTCTAAGCTAATAAGGAATCTGAAAATGTTGCAAACATTTTTCATAACTTTTCATTGTTAAAGAGAGGAAATAGGCGTTACAAAAGTAGCGGCATACATATATATATATATATATATATATATATATATATATATATATATATATATATATATATATATATATATATATATATACAAGCTTCGATACTGAAACAAGGGCAGACAGAAGGGATTAACATAAAATGGATTAATATCAAATCTTTGAGAGTAACGTTGGTTACACCAGACTCCTTTTCCTAACTTCTAGCTGACAATGCTACCCATTTGGAGTGAAAAAGATTAATACATAAATAAAATGCAGTAGTGTGCATAACACGTTTAATTATTCATCCTTTCGTATGTATATAATTACTTTATTGCGTAATAATTCATATTCCTCTCTTATTTTCATAATTATTTTGATAACTCTCATGATGTCAAAATTTTGACATTCAAGGTATAATGGAACAGCATTATTAAAAATATATGGTAACTGGTAAAAACTGGAACCAGCACTTGGCAGAAATTTTGTTTATTCTGAGTTATAACTCTAACAATATGGAAAATCTCCTGTTAATTATAGGTGCATTCATCAACCGATTAATTTTACAGCTCTTAATATCTATGCTCAAAACGATAATGAATTTGCCTTGCGAAATTGCTATTGCATGAATCTGTTGACTAATTAGACTGTCAATCTCACAAAAGCAGCAAAAATTGGTTTCTAATCCACCACTCCATTACCATAAGTAGATTGTGTGTCACGGGTACGATTATCAATAGTAGCAACATATGTTGAACACAATTAAATAGAACTAACATTGGAATATGAATATGTTTTTACAAGAGATAATATTAAACAGATAGTGAATATACATACAAAAGTGGCACCGAGAACTAAGATAATAATTGTGTAAATATCCTGTGGGTTTTATTATTAGAAATTAATATATGAATTCGGTCAATATTGATATTTGAAGTTATTATGAAACTGATTCTGTATAAGAATAAAATTTAGTTGTTATATATTTCACTTATATATAATCTTATATATATAATTCTAGTGCAACTTATTAAGGTAGTTTGTCGGAAGGCCTTTTGTCACTGACTGGCACCGTTTGTGTCCCTCTGTGTCAGTTATGCAATGCAATAAATGATTTTTAAGAAGAGTTTTTCTTCGTACGATGGCATACCTTTTTTGTCTCTGAATTTTCACCATCGCACAAATAATGTCATATGATTAATTATATTTCAACGAAAGGGAAACATATTTTAATTGATGATTCATTGATATTTATCATTTCATAGAACTTATTCTGCAGGGCATAAAGATTATTGTAGGGTCTCACGCAGACCAATACACCTTCATCTTACCTGGCCAAGTAATCTCCTCACAACAAACCAATCGCGGGTATTCAAGAAATACAGTATATGTCACATATTTTATCTACATATATTTTCATTCACATTAATCTTATGCTAAATGTTTTATTATTACCATATGTGTTGTAATATCATCTTTTCAGCCATATGCTCAGTAGCTTCAGTTGTGTCTTGCTTATTAATTTATAATTATTTTGCCATCCATCAACAAAGACAAGTGACTGTGTTGTGACCTGTTTTGATTCACTGTGTTGACCTGTCAGTTTGTTGTCTGTATAAATTAGTAAGTTTGCAGACGTGGCCTCTCACTTAAGCCTTCACTACATTGGTTACTATGGAGATGATCAGGCAAATGAACCTTAACGATTCCAGCCTCTCCAGTGACACCATTGCTGCCACCTCCATACGTCTACCTCCATTCATACCCTACAACCCAGAAGCTTGATTCTTTGGGGTAGAGACAATCTTCCGATCAAATGAAATTACTGCCTCAGTACGCATAGCAGACAATCCTCGAATTCTTGCCGGATGACGTGTTTTAGCAAGTCGCAGGATGGCTCGCAAAATTTCAAACCCCTGTCGTCTATGTAAGGACCACCTGAAGTCATCGTTTAGTGTGCCACCATCCCTCTGAGCCACAAAATTCCTCAAGAATGTGGGGACAGCCATAGGGGGCGAGCAGTCTATACATGTCTACAAACAGTTGTGATGGCTCATAACGCTACCTACATCAGACGGCCAACATGAGTCAACCCTAAACCTTGTGAGAGAGGACCACAATCTTCACAAAACTACCCTGCCAATCATATATTTTTCCTTGTTTTTTGTCTTTCCCATATATTGCAGTTCCCCCTTGATTCCTATTTTTTCTATCTGATCTATAAGTTTGGAACCCTTTTATTTGATCATCATTCCCAGTCTCTTGGGAATACCAGGTTTCACTTATATTCACTATATCTATTTTCTTTTCAATTTGGGTTAGTTCTTCTAAGTACTCTATTTTTCTTTTTGAGTTACTCGTAACTAAACCCTGCGCATTCATCACTATGATGGTTTGCGTGTTTTCTCCTTCATTTAATATTGGTAATAATAAGGATTTTCCCATGTCTCTTTCCTGTTCTGATATGTTGTTCTTTTTTTCTTTTCCAGAAATTCTGACATTAAAAAATCCAACTTTCCCTTAATATTTGATCTTCCTTCATCATAATTATTAATTTTGTGTCTGAATCTGCAATTTTCAGAGAGAGAGAGAGATTTCAGAAATTATAACAAAAAGAGACAGAAGATGTTATTCAAATCTTTCAAAATGTATCCTGATATATTTTGACAAATCGAATTACCTCTCGTGAAATATAGAAATTCAATGTAAAATCAAGAGAGACGAGAGTATAACTTTTCTTGAGAACTAGGTATGGCCTTCGCACGTCACATAATTCAGATAAGGATTCCAGCTTAAAGAAAATGTGGCCCTACCTGGCCGTGGCAGCAGCTGCTGCTGGGACATTGTTGCCCAGATGTTCTTCGAAATAAGGAGAGAAGTCTAACGCAGGAATAGTCACCTTGTAGCGGTCTATTCACTGGTTAGGCTGAGGATGTCTGATGATTGAGCCGAAGAACCAAGCAATGGAAAGGAACTGAACGAGAGAATTGCGGCCATGCAAGACACCATCCAGTTCCAGAGAGAACAGCAGGTGAACTTTTACATGATTAATCTTCATTTGCAGCGGAGACTCGACTACTATGAAATGATGTATACTTCGTCTCTTTTCCTCCTGATCTCTCTCTACTTATTTCTTTCTTCCTCTATGTTCTGTCTTTCCCTCTTTCTCTTTTTCTTTGTGAAAAGAGACAGAACGACGATAAGAGACTCAAGGAAGGGAGGTCTCATCTCTCTCTCTCTCTCTCTCTCTCTCTCTCTCTCTCTCTCTCTCTTTGCGGCAAATGTAACTGATGGGAAGGCAAAGAAATACGATCATGTAACCCCAATTTTAAAGAAATAAGAATGGCTAAATATAAAACAAAGAATAGAATACAGTACGACTTATGTCTGCTAGTTTATAAAATATTAAATAATTTATTACCAACGTGGATTTTTCCTCTGACATCAGTTGGATTTAGAAGTGACAGGACAACAAGAAATAGCAACGACCTTTACGTACCAAGGACAAATACTGAGCTGGGTAAAAGATCGTTCACTGTACAGAGTCCTTTAGTTTGGAATAAGCTACTAACAGCTATAAAAACAAGAGTTAATCAATTCTTTCAAATCAGCGCTAAAGGAACATTTTTTACTGGTAGTTGATGCATTGAAATATATTTTATGCTTTGTAAGATACAGAATAGCCAATGTAAATATTGGAAATAAAGATTTTTATTATTATTATTATTATTATTATTATTATTATTATTATTATTATTATTACTCTCTCTCTCTCTCTCTCTCTCTCTCTCTCTCTCTCTCTCTCTCTCTCTTTAAAATAAAAAAAATAGGAAGAGGAGGGGAGAAGAGGCACAGGGCTGGTATGGGGGTCTCACCCCTCCTTTTCTGTCCTTAGCCTCTTGTCCTCTATCCTCTCTCTCTCTCTCTCTCTCTCTCTCTCTCTCTCTCTCTCTCTCTCTCTTTCTTCTTATTTCTTTCTCTGTTTCTTCCTCTTTCTCTTTCTCTGTGAAGAGAAACAGGAAGAGGAGAGGAGGCACAGGGAGGTCCCACCATTGATATCGAGGAGAGAGATTGGGCAGTCATATGAATGGTGCATTCAAGTAAGGCACCATTACTGTGTTGATCCCCAGTATGACAGCGGCAGCACAAACCAGCAACACCAGAGCCACCCCTGGCACCTGGTGCTGGGTCATCAACTGTTCCCTACAGAAACAGGATCACAAACGAACAAAAGATCACATTTCACAAGATAGCGGTATTTTTTGATTCATGAAAATCTCAATAACTTTGTTGGAACAATCTCAAGTAAACATGTCTTATATCACATTCAACTTGCAATCAACTATACTCCGACTTTTTGAGCTAATACAATAATGAATGATTTAATAATCTTCTTATTAGAGCCAATTTGACATTAAATTCATAAGGCCAAATAAAGTAGCATGTAGGGTTACTGTCAGCCCATACAACCATGGTTAAGTCTGGCAATTTATATACTACTTGTACTACAGTGTACTACATACAGATTGACTGCGTATATGAAGTTGGACTTATGGAAAAATCAAGGTACGAACAGCCGTTCGGAGCGTAACTTGTTCAGAAATAGTTCAAAATATTGAGACGTCTGCAATTGATCAAATGTCAAAATGCTCCACTATGATAGTATACAATTCTCTCTTCTTTCTCGCAGAAATGCTTTATTCGTGTCTATGTTGTTCAGAATTTTGCCAGTGGGTTTTCAGAGATTCCCCTCCGTATTGTTTGCTGCTCGAAGGAACTTCAGCCAATGGTCCCGATATAATCCCGAGTCACTGTGCAATAGTTATTAGAGAGGCGAAATAAATACCACAAGCTAGATTACCTTGATCCTCGGTCGCGCTTCAAAACACAGAATGGCATATTCGAAGACAAATGAACTTAGTGACCCTTTATCAAAAGTGGCTATCAAATTTCAAAGAGGAAAGGGATATGCTGCAGTGTCCCATGAAACTATTTCTCTCGCACTGTTTCGCTTCCTGTTGTAAAGCGACGAAATATTGTTTTTTTATTGTCTGTCGTTGTACGTAGTAATCACAAACAACCATTGACTCGTCTCGCTTCTGTGCTTTACCAAAATTCGAAACAACTTTATAACATGTTACTCGTGAACATATATGTAAGAATGTAATAATTCAGACGTCCAAACTGTTTGGAATGTTCGTCTTCGGGTAAATATTAATTAATTCTATTGGTGAGGCTTTCATTACTCTTTTATACATTTCCTACCACAATATATTCAGTATCGAAAAAAAAGCCATTAAATGTTATTTGTCTCCTTTTTTCTTTGAGCAGTACTGGATAAATTATTTATATATAATAAGTTTATATACTAAGAAGAAAATAAAATCACAAATTTCACTTAACAACTGGAGTGTTATTGTTCGTTGGTTTTTCATCTCTAGCATATATAGCGTCGGCTTTGTATTGTCAAGTAGAACAAAGACTAAATTCGCGTTCGTATTGCTTTGATTCCTATATTCCAACTGAATTTATTTTATGGAGACAAAACACTTAATTTGTGAGATCTGGCCATTCTGGCTTTACGTCTGTAGATATTGATATCTTCCTCTAGACCATCTATTAACCACTTAGAAAAATACTGTCCATTTCCATCATTATAAGCAACAGATTCAATCAGATATATATTTGATTGATGTCATTCTACGACAAGGAAAAAGTTGATATAAAAAATGGGAAGAGTTGAAAACGTGATTAGATAGAAAGTAAATCAGGAAAGCATCTTTATCACGTGTAAATTGCATGAACGTTCATGAATATCCATTTGTTTCTTTCACTCCATTAGATATAGACTTGTATTGAAAGATTATTTTATTTATGCTAGAGCATGCAATTCCAAGTTAATTTATTAGGACGTACATATCGAAAAAAGAGATTCCCAATTTCACATGAAATAATATTTATTATTATTTGAATTATAGGATGGAATGCAAAGAAATAATGACTCTTGCCTCATAAACTATAAGAGATTTAAAGGCGTATAATTCCTTGTCTAAATAGAATTGCTCAATGATCTGAGCCCATTCACAATTTAAAGAAAACGTGACCTGGGCTCTGAAACGGTAAGCTTCACCCCCAAAAAGACGTCGTGTAAGATATGCCTCTTCTTAATGAATCGCAAATGAATAGGTGGAGGAAAAAGGTGGGTTTGGAGGCATGTTGCCTGTCAAGTATTGCAGAACAACGACCATGTTTTAAATAGCATTTACCCCTCATGAGTGATGAACCTAACACACGAACTTCCAGTTTAATTAATTCAGTTTGTTTTTCTTCATTTTGTTCACTTTTACGCTGTAACGTTTTTATCATTATCATTATTTTTTTTTACCATCGTGTTAACTAAGCCGATATGATTAGATATACAGACCACAAGAGGAAAAAATAAATGCTTAAATAAATTGTGCACTTTCCTGATTATTTTTTAAAATTTATTTTGCATTATATAAAAATATTAATGTACTAATATCGGGGACATGGATTAATAAAAACTCTATAAGAAAAGTTGAGTTCACTTTGAAAGTTGGTTCGCGTTACCTTCATTCATCATACTGATACCGTTGTGTGCCTTTAGGAAGGATTGCCCGCTTTACTACTCTGCACAGGGCTCCAGCCTGTGTTGATCATAGGTAAAAATACTTTTCGTAGAAGTCAAAGTAAAATAATCTTTTCATCCAGAGGCCAGAAGACTTTTTTCTTTCAACCTGTTACTCAAAAAATCAGAAAAAATTCCCACCAGGAACATTTCCACAGCAAATATTTAATTCCTTCAATCCTTATAACTCCTCACCACAACCTGGTTAATGGCTTAACCTGACTCATCTTAAAATAATAAAAGATAAAGGGGTTTCTTTCTTTCTTTCATGTCGAGTTGCATGTGTCTCTATGCTTACTGGGTATTGAGGTCTGTAACATGAATCCTTACGCGTTGAAGCATATATCTGGGAGAACTTTATATTTCTACACGCCCATTCATTCACTTTGATAAGAAAGTAATTAATCGATAATTTTGGTAAATAGGACAGATTCACTTTCTTTTTCCTACCCTTATCACAGTTGACACTAAAACAAATTATACGTTTCACTTTATAAAGGAAATGTATTGATTTATGTTTTGACAGGGAAACGCGTTGGCCCAGTAACCTTAAATATTTTTAAAGGCATTTTTTCCTCTTTATTAAATCTTCCATTTCCTACGCAGGGGGAGAGATTATTGCTTATGATAATTGTTTCAATATCCCCATCATAGCTCTGAAGTAATCATCTCGAACTTAAGGGTACTGGGCCAACGCATTTCCCTGTCGAAACATAATTCAATACATTTCCTTTATAAAGTGAAACGTATAATTTGTTTTAGTGTCAACTGTGTTAAGGGTAGGAAAAAGAAAGTGAATCTGTCCTATTTCCCAAAATTATCTATTGATTATCTTCTTATTAAAGTGAATGAATGGACGCGTAGATATTTAAAGTTCTCCCAGAGGTATGCTACAACGCGTAAGGATTCATGTTACAGACCTCAATACCCAGTAAGCATAGAAACACATGCAACTCGACATGAAAGAAAGAAAGAAACCACTATATCTTTTATTATTTTAAGATGAGTAAGGTTAAGCCATTAACCAGGTTGTGGTGAGGAGTTTTAAGGATTGAAGGAATTAAATAACTGCTGTGGAAATGCTCCTGGTGGGAATTTTTTCTGATTTTTTGAGTAACAGGTTGAAATATTTCTAAAAGTTCATATTAGTAGGAATTTAATATTATTTTCAATATTCTTAAGACTGTGTTTATAAATATCTTCAATTTACCTCATTTGATCTCATTGAATCTACATGAAATTTTCCACCTGGTCTGGTAATTAATAAAGAACAGATTTTATTCTGGTATTTTCTTGATTTGTTGCTCTGAAAGTCAGCCCATCCTCTTCTTATCATCGTTGCTAAATCTATAATTGTATATCAAAAGCCTTAAACGTCTAGTTTCTTTAATTCCATATGTCCATCCCCGCCTCCCCCTGCCCCCTCTCCGCCCCCCCAACAAACCGTAACCCAAACCTTCTCTTTCCCCAATAGCTGGATGTATTTAAAAGTCAGATCTGTCTTCTTCTTTTGTAAAAGACTCTTAATATTTATATCGGAAAAGTGGCATGGGCTGTTGATAATGTTCTTAACGTCTGCCACTGAAGTTGGAATAGGTTATTATTTCACCTGAGTGCGTGTGTGTGTGTGCGTGTGTGTGTTTGTTGAAGTCACCAACGCGTATCAAAAACAGGTATGTGGAATTTTCTACTGGTCGCCCGCATATTTAACAAGTAAACATTGCGAGAGATCAACACTTTGAGATATCGGTTAAAAGTCAAAGGTCAGAGTTACGAAACCGAATGACAGTTCCTTGATTAAGTGGTCTAAAACATCTTATGTCATACGGTTGCATAACAGGGTCCAGATTTACTACAGTTTGAATACTTCGTAACATGATTCATTAATTAGTTATCCCCTTAGTTCTCCAGTAATTAAATTTACCAACTTTGAGTATTAGAGATCACGGCTTGAGGTAACAGAAATTGTTATACTTTCTATGAAATACGTGTTCATTACAACAGCAGGATAGTAACGAGTTTGATTTTTATTCACTACCCTATCGAGTACTATAAAAATGCTATGATTTGCTCTTTTCAAACAATAATTTTTTATCACTCTTCCTTTCATTGAAATTATCACTTTACCTGCATTCCCATTTCTATTGTCCTGCAAATTCTATTTGTCATATCCGTCTTCAAAAGTGCAACTAATTCGCTCTTTTACCCTAAAAAAGAAAGAAAAAGAAAAAAAAACTACAGAACGGTTTGTATCGACTTTCTCAGTGTTCCAAGTTTACACTTGGAATAGAAGTACTTTCCTCAAATGGAATTTTTTTTTCGCTCTGGAAAAATTACCATTTCGTTGCTGCTCCATTTAGGAAATATATACGTCTATTTAATCGTAGGAGGGTAACTTTAAAGGTACTTGATCGTTTTGCTCCTTGCTTTTCCTCGCCTGCAACCACTACCTTTTAACAACATGCTAGTGTTGTTCATAATCATTTCTATATGTCGTCACTGGCAATATATTCACAAAAATAAAAATATAAACAGGCTTTATATAGAAGAGAATTATGTTATTAAATGATGGTCGAGACAATACATCGAATAAGAAGTGATTGCCTCAACACTTGATATTTACCATAAATATTGATTTATTAACTGTAACTCGATTTCTTACGTAAACTTTCTTATTTGCATGCTAAATAATTTTACGAAGCTTCTGAAATTTTTTTTAGTGCTCTGTCTCCTCTCTCATTACAATTCGAACTAATAAATGGTTTATTATTGTATACATATGCCACTGTTAAAAATCTTCATGAATAACTTCCTTTGCGACCAAAAAGGATTTCCAATGTTCCACAATTCTGATGAAATGTAAGAGGAATTTTTAATTCGCAAGACACAGAACACTAAGAATTGCTCAAAAGCAACTGGATTAAAATTAGCTTAAAATGAGGAGGCGTCTGCTACTGATAAAATTTCAGCATATTCTGCTGTTCTAATAAACATTTCTCAAGATCGGTATTGTTTTCCTCTTCGAAGGAATTCGAACCATTGGTTCCGGATATAATCCCATCACAGTCAGATATTACAGAGACGAATCAAACACCGTAAGCTAAATTTTCTTGATTCCCGGTCGCTCTTCAAAGCAGAATGGCACATTACGAGACACAAAGGGCTTAGTGACCTTTAATGAAACTTGGTTATGAAAATTCCAAGAGGCAGGAAAAATGCTGCAATCGCCCGTGAAACTAATTCCTTCTCGTTCCACGTTTCGGAGTCTGCTGTAAAGCGACGAAACAGATCGTGTGTCGATTTACATCGTATTCTCAACGAGCTATCCACTCGTCTTGCTTTTCTGTGCTTTACAGAGGTTCTAAACAACTTAAGGATGTGTTACTCACGTACATGTGTAAGAATGTAGTCATCTGGGTATCCTGAACTATTTGGGTAGGGCTAAGTATTGATAAACTTTATTGATAACGTTTTAATACCCTTTTCTCATACGTTTCCATCCATAATATACTCAGTAATGAAAGAAAGGGTTTTTTCCCTGAGCAAAACTGTGCTGGATGTTCATATGTAAAATAAGAATGTGGATATAATAAGAACTGGAACGCTATTGTCTGCCAGTTTTTCATCTATAATATACAAATGTGTCAATAAATCAGTTATGGTGATTCTTGCTAACGGTAAAATTACCATCATTTATAAACTCGAAGATAACGTTGCAGCTTGTAACGTTGCAGTTGTAATTATTATGTGGGCATATAGCAGCAATTACGCCTCTAAATTCATATTCTAATACTACTGGATACTCATTGTATTCAGTGTATGAAGATGATAAAACCAAATACGTAAAATTCTGACATATTTGGCCTGAAATCTTTATAAATTGAATAACCCATATTATCTGCGAGAAATGCATAAAAAATAAATTTTTATCGGGTTTAATTTTTATATCAGTGAATTTGTACGGATATATAAGATCTGATTGACGTCATTCTAACCGCAACACCGCCCCCCCCCCTCATTTTCTAAAGCACAAATATCATAGTGATATAAATAAGAACAAAAATATTTAGAAGACACGTTTAACAATATACTTATTAAAGTTTATCTCGTTTGATTAAATATAGTGTTTTCTTGAAAGATTAACTTTTATACTTATTCCACGAGCTGCTCTTATGAAAATAATAATCAATGAACTGTGATTTCCTATTTCCCAAGTGAAATTAAAAGGTCCAGTCTATTTGAGCAAAAAGACAGTACTCTAAAA
>NC_061107.1:36210910-36213410 GCF_015104395.2 Macrobrachium nipponense | reverse complement strand
GAATTTGTTCCAGTTTCTTTTAACAAAGGATTCATCTCTTTTAACGTATTTAGCTATCCAGGACCATGAAATTAAGGATGCACCAGCATCCCTGGCCTCTGTGAAGGTATTAGTGTGGATTCAGTCAATCCATCTGATTTCCTCGGAGTTGTTAGCCATGGTTGTATCTCTGTTACTCAGACTGAAAATACAAGAAATGTAAAATGAAAAATAGCTTAATAGACACTTAAGATAATGTACTTGGAGATAGGGTATAGCAGAAAACTTCATAACTTTCCATTTGTTTTGTGGAGGGGGCCTCTAATTTCGGAACACATGGTATATATATATATATATATATATATATATATATATATATATATATATATATATATATATATATATATATATATATATATATATATATATATATATATATATATATATATAAGTCATATCACATTTCCGTGATTCATATACATATATCAGCTACAATGTCCTTTAATATCTAATTTTTGTGTGTGTGTGTGTTTGCGTATAAATAAATTCTTCTGTTAAAACAGGATATGTTTCAACTATAAAAGACACATTAAAACTGGTTTAAAGCAAGGGCTATATTTCGATCAACTGACTTCAATCTTTATCAAGTAAAGAATGATAGAAGTTACATTTGTGAAATATATAATTGGAGACGTGCCCTTAGGTGATGACTGGGGTCACCACTAAGCCGACGTATGTTTTGTTAATTGTCTTAATCCACTTCATCGTTGCCTTGAGGGAGATATTGTCTTTATGGTCAGAGTCCAAGGCTCCGTTGGAAAGTTTATTCATATTATCTTGTTTTTTTATCAGTCAAGATTCTACCAACTGGCATTTGTATCGACAGCTGCTCTTGTATAAAATTCAGAACTAGTTCCAATCCATAGTATGGTTCGTGTTATTTATATGATGGAAAATTGCTGAACTATGTTGTCCATATCTAACTGAGCGCTTATATTGGGTTAATCTTTCCGAGGGAGATTTTCAATTGATACCATGGTATAACTTGTCACAATCTCTATAGGGGATCTCATAAATTCCTATGTCTTAAGAAACTTATTTCTGCTGAACATTAATTAAGGATTAGCCTAAAGTATTCGGATAGATGAAGATGAAAGGGTTGGCTTTGCATAAGGTTTGTGTGATCTCTCATAAGTTATCCAAGTGAGGGATTATGATTTTGTTTCTGTATTTTTTCTTTTCTTTGTTTTGTGTGGACTTGTAAAAATGCTCTTTGCTTTATGTATGGCTTTTTCAATTACATGCTTGGGGTATTTTAACAAGATAAGTTGATTTCTGATTGGTTCAAGTTCTTTGTTAAGAAAATTTTTCGAGCATATTCTCATTATTGTAAGAAATAAGTTAATTGCTATGACGACATTAACTAAAATGTCATGATAGGTGTGAAAATGTCCGTATGAAAGTGAGAATGTCAATTTCCTAAAGACAGTGAATTTGCAGTTGTTATTAGTTCTGACGATTAAGACTTCTAAAAATGGAGTTTGGTTGTTGTTTTAGCATTCTTCTTTAAATTTTATGCTCGGGACCAAGGAATTTCATTTTTGTAGAAAGACATCAAAATCTCCCCACTCGCTTTTCTACTATGTTAAGATGTCGTCTACATAACGAAGCCAATTCATATATGCTGGTTTGATAGAGTTTATAATTATTTTTTTTTCGAAATACTCCATATATAAGTTTGCCAACACAGAACTGAGCGGACTCCCCATACTGCAACCGAATTTTTATCTGTAAAAATTATCAGCAAAGCAAAAGACATTATTATTGATGCATAGCTCTACAAGTTGCATTATTTGATTCAGTTCTACGGGGAAGTGGTCAGCAAATGGCTGAAGTTTATTTTTGAGGAACGTTAATATATCTTTTATGGGCACTTTTGTGAAAAGTGAGTCTACTATTAGGCTGAGAAGTTTTACGTATGTTTTATAAGACTAGGGAAAAAAAGTTCATGAAAGTTCCTTCCTAGTAACTTTTAAATGTGAATTTATGATATTTTTCAAATTAATCTTATATGGGATGAAATCTAAGATATATGGTTTTATCCGCTAAAAGAAATTTTCTTTTATCTTCATACTTTTGGGCATATCAGCATTTGGACAGCGGTAGGGGTAGGCCGGGCCGGGCTACCAGAAATACAATAATGAAATAATAATTTAAATGTGAATTTATGATATTTTAAAGATAAATTTCGTATGGGACGAAATTTAAAGATTTGAAGATTTAACTGCCGAAAGAATTTTTCTTTTATCTGCCATACCTTTAGAGATATTAGCATTTGAATAGCGTTAGGGACGGGCCATGCCGGGCCGCCAAACATGAGCCTGTTTCCAGAAAAACTTCGCTTCCCTCGTAATAGAGCTGACGGTCAGACTATGTAAGTATGTATATGTGTATGTTCGCTATAAACGGCGAAACTACTGACCCGTATTGAACCAAAGTCGGACCATATATGTAGGTTTAG
>NC_061107.1:36192701-36207910 GCF_015104395.2 Macrobrachium nipponense | reverse complement strand
CAAAGAAAGCAATTACAACACTGGCATGCATGCATGCTTGAATATTTACTATATTTTATACTTATAAAATATGCACAAAAATAGTTGTAATATTATCAGTAACCATTATTCTAATTTTAGGATAAAATATAACATTTCTAACCTTTTGCTCAGAACATAGTTAATAGCCTATCAAAGTGAAAATTATAAAGCTAAAAGACCTCGAGAGAATATGAAATTCAGAAAAAATCCCTGACAAAAAGCAAAGTCTTGCGAAAGAAACCCGTTATAATGAGAGATCTTCGTAAATGGTTATAATGAATTTGCATCAATTATTCCTAAAGCGAAAGATTATTCGAACTATTTTGAATAATTAGATAAATAATTAATGTAACATTCGTGAAAGACTCACAAAGATCTGTGTTGATATTGTTCAACAATGTCCCAGAAAACAATGCATGAAACTTTTGATTTATATACGGTTTATGATAAAACAGACAGTTTTATTATCACACTACATATACCTTCACTCTTAACTAGTTGCGAGTTCTATCAGAGTCAATGTACCTGGCACGGTTTCGTGCGGCATCTATAGTATTTCGTGTAGTATAGGTTTTCAGCAATGTAATGAAGAAATCTTAAAAAAAAAAATAGACAGGACTCCGACTGTTATATTATGTGTTTAGCAAAATCTACAAATTCATATATTATTAATCCGAACTTTCAGATGGATTTTGGAATAATATCAGTTTAGTTGGAAAAAATTGGATTATTGCAAGGTAATACCAAATTTATATCTGAACTGAAAATACAAAGCGCCCAGATAAAAGGAAGAAAGAATTTTCCGATGGAAAACGTCACCCATACATATGTGTGTAGGTATATATATATATATATATATATATATATATATATATATATATAATATATATATATATATATATATATATATATATATATCTATATATACATATATATATATATATATATATATATATATATATATACATATCATATATATATACATATACATATATATATATATTAGGGCTTGTGCCTTGTATGATAAGGCGCCCTATGAGGTAATGTTAGACTTGCGATAATCTATACGCTAAGTCGGTTGGTATTGCACTTCCATACTTCAATGGAGTGTCTGGGGTTTTGTAGATCACTTACGAAGTCGGTATTATCTTTACGACGATGTGTTAAACTCATGGTTCGGTTGAGGTTCTTGTAGAAACACTAAGTATAAAAATAGATATAATTTCTTCTGAAGTTTTTACATGCTGAAGATCAGATATGATTGTACAAGTCTTCTAATAACGATAGCTTGATCGCTTCTGCCAATGATGATGGCTAATCCTATTCCTCTACATGATAAGCTTAGTAAAGAGGTTACAGGTCTTCTAATGACGATCGCTAACTCTGTTCTGCCGTCTACCATCTCTGTTACAAGTTATGAAGGAACAGACAGTAGTTCGAACATATGAACATACTATCAGATGACATAGTTTTCATACGAACACACAATCTAATGAGACACGCTACAGATCACGTAGGCCGTTTGAATAATATGTCGGGGTAGTTGTCTCAAGCAGGAGCTTGGACTAATGTTATAAACAATTTGAATGCTACAGGTGACGGCATGTTATCTTAGCCTACATACTTATTGTATACGTCATCTTTAGCGTCTCTAGTCTGATCACATTCCTGCAAGCAATCTGGTTGACCTCTTTAGTTTTAGACTTTTATATGTATGGACTAACATTCCATATTTTTATTATGTAAACACTTACATCAGCTCGGTCAGCTACCAAAACCAACTACTGAATATTACTCAAAACTTGACTTGCATCTGACTTATAGGAGTGTGATACAGACACTATGTGAATATATATATATATATATAAGTAAATAAAAACAAAAATTCATGGTGTACATGAATTGATTCAAGTAATAAATAGAAAACAATGATATTGGTAAATAATAGTGATCACATGATATATATAAGATACAGTTTTTTCATTTTCACCATCTCATTAAGATACTTATACTACAGAAAATACTAATGTACTCTGATAATCGCATAGAATGAAGATTAACATGATAAAAATCATATTTTTAACTGATAAAAAATTTCATATCAGGATGATTGATAACATTATAATGTTTATGCTGATTGATTCGTTGATTTTACGGTTAAATGTTATATATCTGATTCATAATTCATTTACTAACTCATAAATAACTGCAGATATTGGTAAGATAAAAAGGTAACATATTGATTAGAGGCTACCTGATTTGTTATACATATGTATATGGATTCATATAATTAGATTAATATATGTGCACTTTAAATAGATTCCTATTGCGTACACGCAAAGATATATTAGATTCTGTTTATTTATGATCATTTATATAAGAGATTCCTATTGCGTACACGCAAAAATATATTTCGATTCTGTTATTTATGATCATTTATTTATATAGATTCCTCCAGTGCGTACACGCAAAAAATATATTTCGATTCTGTTATTTATAATCATTTATATATATAGGATACATGACCGAGGTTATACTACTGTCACATTTAACTAGCTTTCGAACCACTTTTCGTCCATTACACAGTTCCAGACAACCACCTATAGCCACTGAAACGGCCTTTTTCAATGGTTAAAACAAGGGGAAAATTTGCCTGGGCGGGTCCAACGTTCTATTTTTGCGCTCATACTTATTCTCTGCATCCTAAGCAACACGATTACGTTCGCGATGAATAAAAAAAACATCCCAGCACGAGTCCTTCGCCAGCAAAGTAGAGTTGAATATCCTTCGGTCGTAATTGTCGGAAGTATGTCCCTTTTGTAGTCGAATTCCGACAGCCGCTGGAGCGTTCCGCATTAAAACGAGATTAACGACGAGATACGGTGTCGGTCGAAGAAGTCCATGAATTCCTTTCACATTGTAGGCGGTTGTTACTTGACTGTAGTCGTCCGCTGCGACGAACAATTTTTGAAGTTGCGATGTGAAATTCTCGTACTGCAGGATACTGTAACCAGGTTCCATTAATCAGCCTGCAAGTTAAATTATACTTGTCACAAGGGCAAAGTAAATTCAGACGACATCCAAATACAGGGAGAGAGCCATTTAGACCAGACTTAACCCACATGATTCGCTGATATTTTGGAATTCAAAAGAGTCCGCTGTACAAACTTTTTTATCCCATGGCCATTAACAATGAGTGAACCTATCCAGGTCTATGATGACTTGTAAAAATATCCAGAATTATAAAAAATAAATAGATATCATTACGAATCTCAAAGAAAATTCGATATTACTGGTAGTAAGTTACTAGACAAAGAAGTGGAAAACGGAGCTAATTGTAAGATTGCCAGGCAACATAAGAGTCAAAGAGAAGATTAATCATGATTCTATGTGCCCTAACAAAAGTTTCATATTCAATTTTCTCGTGCGCATCCTCTGAGGTTAACTTTTAAAACATTATTAATAGGTAGGGCAGATGCAACGAAAAACCCACTATGTAAACTAAGTTTCTATATAACCAAACTTTGGGTTTTTTCAAAGAAAATGTGACATGTTTCCCATGAATGTTTTACTTGAATGTTTTAATAGGCTACTGTTGCAAGTAAATATTTCATATATACATCATCTTGATACTTATCTAAATGTCTATGAGGTTCAGAAAAAAAAAAAAATTAATTCATTTTGTTGTTATAGAAATTCTATTTGCTTATATTGTTCATTAATTTTAAAATGATTACAAGTCCTTAACTAATTGCATTACACACGGATAAGAATATGTTATGTGGCCTGTCATGTGACCTATGAACCACATGTGAAGTTCAATGAAAACTAAGCATGCCTTTCTCCAGTCAATCTGCTTTTGCAAGCAGAGACGACACAGATGAAGCCTGTGTAAGCAGATTATTGAGGTTAAAAGGAACAAATGCTGATACGGCAATGATGACGTCGTCACTTGGCAGGAGATTGCTCTCAGCCAGCTAAGATTACGTTACTTGCTGTAAGAGATACGACTTTAGTATTTTCAAATGATATTTTGTGTTAATTCTCCACCCGCATGAGAAGAATGTCTGAAAAAAAAAACAGTACCACAAAATTGAACAATATATTAGTTTCATGTTTTGGAAAAACTGCATGATTCTGGTAAATTAAATATTCCTTATTGAAAACTAATGAAAAAGGTTTCCATACAAATTCTATATAGATTATTTAGCCCTGTATAAGATTCATATAGGATTATTTCATAGATAACATTTTCACTTCTAGACTTCCTGACTTATTTAAAATCTCTTTTATTTTATTTTATTTATTTTATTATTTTTTATTTTATTTATTTATTTATTTAATTTATTTTAATTTTTTTTTTTTTTTTCATTGACTACGAATATAAATCACCGGGACAGACAATATGTCAGTAGGTTTTGATATGTGTTTTGAACTTTTAGCTTATTTGTCATTACAAAGCGTTAAGTTAGAGTTCAAATCTTTACGCATATATATTTGGATATTTAATTATCTATGGTTACGTTTTGCTTATTGATTTTATCGTGATTCCTTTTTTATTATAATTTGTAACCCTTCCGACTTCTTACGGAGTGTATTATATTGACTCCACTTGTATCCATATTTATCTTATTTTTTTTTACATTTAAGAGGAGGGAGGAGGAAGGAGGAGAGTTTAATTTATATATTTTTTTTATAATATATATTTGATAAAATTAACGGTTGGCTTGGAATTATGGAAAAGGAAAAAGTTTCTAGCGGCGTACCGTATAAGGCTACTTGCGGCATCAATTCTATAGATACAAGATATAAATGATAAACGTATTTAAAACCGCGAGAACCGCTATAATCCAGTTCGGATCCAACATCATGAGTTGTACTTGTAAGACATTGACACTTTTTTTATTTATCTCTTATTCTACCAAACCGATTGACTCTGGGTGATAAATATATTATTGGTTTTCTTAATGGAAAGGAATTCACACAACGTGTTAAGGAGATTATTATTGATTTACACACCCGAGTCACAGATTATTATGTGTTGAATTCCATAATTTACTGATTTTAGTCACTCATAAATATTCCTAACGCACTCAATTGCGTGTTTGTTTTTAGTGCTATTAATTCTATATAACGTGTCAAGGAACTATTAACACTAAGAAGTGTTTATTCCCTCTGTCAGACTCGTAACTCTGTAATAATTCTAAGTATATTCTTTCAAGGATTGATTTGGCACAGGATATGCCCTTAACTGACAGGTGTCTTAGTGTGTCCCTTGTTTTCATGACACGTGTTACAATTAGTTATGTGCTTTTTATATCTGTAAGCATTGTAGGCCAGTAAATAGTGATTTGGCTTCTGTGACATAGTAGGAAACCCTGGATGACGGAATGCAAAACCAGTTTATGACGATTGGTATGAAAGAGATTATTACTAATACCTGGTCGTTAGTCATCTGCTGTGTTCTGCGGGTTTTCCTCGTCACAGACTTACATATAATATTACATTTGATTACATTATTCTGATACACATACTTTAAATATACTTTTGCTTTAGGGTTTCTGCTCGAAGGGTTTATTGTTTTTGCCTACCACTGACCCTGTTTCCGTTTCGAAGTGTTTATTGTTTGGGTTATGTCTGTTGACTCTTTGCTTTGTTCAGTTTGTAAGCAGTTCTGCGCTCCAACCCAGATATTCAATGCTCGCGATCTCTTGGTTTAAGGAATTTTCTTGTTTAGATACGGTTTTAACAATAGGCACGGATATTTCTATTTTTTAGTCTAATTAATGGTTCTTTGCTGTATGTGCGGGATTGGGGGATAATGCGTCAGCTATGATAATTGCTTTCCCAGGTAGATATCTTAACTTGGCTCCAAAGACCTGAATGATCATTTGTCACCGAGTTCCTTTTGGACTGTGATTAAAGCCTTTGAAAAACTCGGTAAAGGACTCATGTTCAGTAAGGACTTTATCAGGATAGCCATAGATTATGAACTTAAGATGTACTAGTGAGTTAAAGATACCTAGCCCTTCCTTGCCTATTACTGCATATTTACTTTCAGAGGGCTTTAGTTTACGTGAATAAAAACGCTATAGGGAAGAACTGTTTTATCATATTACTGAAGTAATACCCACTTACCCCTTGGTCCTGAGGCGTCTGTTGCAATAAAAAAAATTCCTTATTTAAATCGTAGGGATTTTTAAGTTAGGTAAGCTGCATTTTCCGCTTTTAAGATATCGAACGCCTGTTGATGCTTTTCAGACCATAATAAATCTACGCTCTTCTTCGTAAGATCTGTTGAAGGAGCTGTCATGATTTGAAGAGTTACATATTTACATACGATTGTAATACCACTACAGCGCAAAAGTGCTGTATCCCCCTTTTACGTTAATAAGTACCGGAAAGTTATGAATAGCCGACACCTTACCATGGACTACTTTTAAGACCTTGACCAGACACATAAAACCTAGATAAACATGTTCGGTTTTAAAAAACTCACATTTAGATATTTTACTCTGAGATTATTTGTCTTTGTCTCTGTAGCACTAGCTCTACTTTATGTGAATGTACTTCTAAGGTATTAGAAAAGATTACAAGATGATCCATATAGGCATGTAGGTTATCCCCTAAAAGTCTCCAAACACTATATTGTAATTGGGGCGCAACGTAAGCCGGAGGCATACGTAAAAATTGATAATGTCCCCTGAGTGTGCTGAAAACGGTGTATGAGGTACAATCACCTAGGTAATGGTATCTGGTAAAAGCTTTTAAGTAAGTCCAAGTTGGTGAAAAAATTTATTCTAACCTCAGAGATAAGATGTCGTCGGTACATCGCACTGGAAACTATCGGGAGTCGTTTCCTTGTTTAAGCGACAGAATCTACGCAGATACGCCAAGTCCGATCTTTTATGGCATGCCATTTGAGGGAAAAATTATATGGGCTATTTGATTTCCTAATGGCTCCTATTACTAACATATTTCAACTTCGTCATTTATCTCTATTTTGAAATTGCAGTGAGAGTCTATACGAAGGTACGTATATAGCTTTATGTTTGTCCTTAGACCGTATTTTGTGTTAAATTACATCCGTTTTTCCAGAGATCACTCGCTAGTGGAGAAACTTCCTGGTATTCAGGTAAAAGATAAAAAAAAATTCTGCTGCAAAATCACCTCTTGCTTGAATGACTTTACGGATATTACTTTAGATAGATTATCAGAGAGATTCATCCACTACTGGTTGGGCGTGATTAAAAATTAGCACAATAAAAAAAATGCGATATTTATAACTTCCGTATCCACGATATGTATACTTTTAGGGCTTTGTTCGCGGAAATCGTTATATTTCAGAGTGTCGGGAAGGATTAAAATTTCATTTCCCAGCAAAGTCTTTTTACACGCTCTAAGACATTCGAGGGTGCATGCTTCTCGAGATTTTGCGTGCAAAGTACGACTGCGGTTGTGGGAGAATTCTGTTGGGTCATTTGAACAATGTTACGATTTATGAGACAAATGTATAGTTCCTTTATATAAGTTATTATTTGATTAACTGTCTCATTTTTGTTCAAACGGATTTTACTATGTTTGAAGGTTTATAGGATTTCCTTTTGATAAACACGCCTTTATTGCAGGATGTAAGATAATATTTTGTATACCCCTAGATGGATCTTACAATTACACTAGATACAGATCATGTTTTTTATAACTATAGAGGTATCTGTAAGCGCTCGCTTATCCGGACTTCTCATTAGGGAAGTTCGAACAACAGAACGTGAGTCCGTAAATACAGGATAATACGTGTACTAATGAAATAAATCAAGATATTCTAATTTTTACGGCGCGTACAGTCGGGCTTAATCCACCACTACTCATAATAACTTATGTATTAAAAAAAAAACGAAAACCTGCTCTGATTACTTTATACGGTCGTGTGATGCATAGGGAAATTCCTTTTTTATTCAAAAAGATATTGGCATGTATAAACCAACATCGCTTTTCCCCACTCTGCTAGAGTCGCTTATTGTGTGGAATTTGCTTTGCTTTGAACACTTCGGCAGTTTTTTTGACTGACCTTGACCGCTTGACTAGGTGACACAGTCACCGAGTTTGCTTGTTTGATTCTGAACGGGCTACTGTTTCTATTTCTTTTTGTAATAATTAGGATCCTTCTCTTTATTACCATCGGCAACGTATGTGTTTTTAGCATTATGTTGCTGGTTACGTATAAAGCAATGAATGACGAACTATTAGGAACTGAGCGATTACTAATAAGACAAGTTATCACTACCGCATTCCATATTAACTGTTTGTACTTCATTCTTTGCTAAAATTTGAAATAGTGAGGGATCCTGGTCAGCGCATTTAGCCTGATGAAAGTTTTTTACAGACATGTTATTCCTTGCAATCCAGCCATATTTTTAAAGTTAAGTTGAGTCATTGAGGTTCGATATTTTATATAACTCAAAAAACTCAAGGCTAAAACTGCGATCGGGACTTTGCAAAGGAGCATTTATTGTCATGACCCGAAATAGTGTTACCTTTAATTTATATAGATTTGTACGGGTGTTCCACTTGTGTTTTGTGTGTTTTCTAATCACTACGGTGCTTAACGACCCTATCCATGCATCTGTATAAATACAGACTCCACTGCATAAACGCATATTCACTGTTTAATATGATTTGTTACGTAAGGGATTAATAATCACCCAAAATGATAAATTAACATAGTATATGATTATGATATTTCAGTAGAACTTCTGGAAACAGACACTCAAAGATAAAAAACTCGCAGTAGCGAAATCTCAGTGATTGTAGATAATTTCTGTAAAAAAAGTAAGATTAAGAATGTCTCGTAACTTCAGCCACAGGAATAACGAAATTCGACCTGTAAAGGAAACACTCAAAGTTACTCCAAATGAATAAAAAATTTGTACTTAGCTTGCTTTTGTGGGAAGTCACCGGTGTTCCGATAACGACACACGGCTGGTCCTCCTTCTCTATTTAGCGGATGACCTGGTTTGGCTTCAGTTTCCCCCGTGCGCGTTGTTGGGATGATTCGAGCCCTTGAAAATCCGATGCTGCAGACGCGTTCGGTTTGTTTCTTGCAGTGCCGGAAACGCTCACTAACGATGTTTTCTTGAATGATTCTAATGAGAGACGAAGCTTGCGTTGTCGTAGGAAAAAGACACGTCGGTTTTTTGTTTCTTAAGTTATTCACTAACAATGATACTAGGTTGCTTGAAGAATCTCTTGCTTTCGTCGTCGTTAAAGAGTTCTTGTTGTTTTCTGAAGTCGCTCACTAACGATGATACTATGTTGCTTGAAGAATCTGCTGCTTTCGTCGTCGTTGACTTCTTATGATACATGATTTATTATTCTGGTTTTTTCTTCGTAGGACGTTGTAGAGTTCTTCTGGTCCGCTGGCCACCAATATTAGGGCTTGTGCCTTGTATGATAAGGCGCCCTATGAGGTAATGTTAGACTTGCGATAATCTATACGCTAAGTCGGTTGGTATTGCACTTCCATCTTCAATGGAGTGTCTGGGGTTTTGTAGATCACTTACGAAGTCGGTATTATCTTTACGACGATGTGTTAAACTCATGGTTCGGTGAGGTTCTTGTAGAAAACACTAAGTATAAAAATAGATATAATTTCTTCTGAAGTTTTACATGCTGAAGATCAGATATGATTGTACAAGTCTTCTAATAACGATAGCTTGATCGCTTCTGCCAATGATGATGGCTAATCCTATTCCTCTACATGATAAAAAAGGCTTAGGTACAGAGGTACAGGTCTTCTAATGACGATCGCTAACTCTGTTCTGCCTGTCTACCATCTCTGTTACAAGTTATGAAGGAACAGACAGTAGTTCGAACATATGAACATACTATCAGATGACATAGTTTCATACGAACACACAATCTAATGAGACAACGCTACAGATCACGTAGGCCGTTTGAATAATAGGTCGGGGTAGTTGTCTCAAGCAGGGGAGCTTGGACTAATGTTTATAAACAATTGAATGACTACAGGTGACGGCATGTTATCTTAGCCTACTTACTTATGGTATACGTCATCTTTAGCGTCTCTAGTCTGATCACATTCCTGCAAGCAATCTGGTTGACTCTCTTTAGTTGTTTTAGACTTTTATTTATTATATGGACTAACATTTTCCATATTTTTATTATGTAAACACTTACATTATATAGATATATATATATATATATATATATATATATATATATATATATATATATATATATATATGTATATACGTATATATATATACGTATATATATATATATATATATATAATATAGATATATATATATAGATATATATATATATATATATATAAATATATATGCATATGAATAACTTGATCACGAAGTATATAAAACGTGATGCCATGTATAAATAAAGGTTTTTTGCCACGAAGGAAAAAAATGAAAAAGCAAGATAGCCAAGTAATTTCGGTCCTGTTCGGACCCTCTACTGAGGCAAACTGATTTTACAAAGAACAACATAGTCAAAAGAAGGTTTAGTATACAAACTGACACTACCAGATTAGCCATAAGGGCAAAATTCATTCTACAGAAAGGAGGGGGCCGCCAGAGGCTAACCCACACCTTGAAGGATACCCGCAGTAAACAAGTGATTCTTCCAGAAAACAGTACATTTTGAAAAAAAACACGGGAGCATATACAATTTAATATCATGAATTTTTTCACAAATTTTCCCAACAAACATTATTATTAATGAAAGACGAGAGAAAATATAAATATATATATATCGAGCAAGAGAAAGAGGGAGAGAGAATATCGAACCAGAGTAGAGAGAGAGAGAGAGAGAGAGAGAGAGAGATAAAGAAATAATAACTATATACATGTGGGACTAATTTATTAGTTGTTCATTTATTTTGAGGTCCTTCATAAACATCTTACAAATATATGGGTCCAATTGGTACACTCCCAGACTAAGATTAAGGTTTTTTTTATTAGTGATTTGTATAATTGCCGGCAATTATACAAATCACTAATAAAAACAACCTAAATCTTAGTCTGGGAGTGTACCATTTGGACCATATATTTGTAAGATGTTTATGAAGGACCTCAAAATAAATGAACGCTAATAAATTAGTCCACATGTATATAGTTATTATTTCTTTCTTTCTCTCTCTCTCTCTCTCTCTCTCTCTCTCTCTCTCTCTGGTTCGATATTCTCTCTCCCTCTTTCTCTGTTCGATATATATATTTTATATTTTCTTTCGTCTTTTCATTAATAATAATGTTTGTTGGGAAAATTTGTGTAAAAATTCATGATATTAAATTGTATATGCTCCCGTGTTTTTTCAAAATGTACTGTTTTCTGGAAGAATCACTTGTTTACTGCGGGTATCCTTCAAGGAGTGGCTAGCCTCTGGCGGCTCCTCCTTTCTGTAGAGGAAATTTCGCCCTTATGGCTAATCTGGTAGTGTACTTGGCTATCTCGCTTTTTCATTTTTTTCCTTCGTGGCAAAAAACCTTTATATATATATATATATATAGATATATTAATATATATATATATATATATATATATATATATATATATATATATATATATATTTGTGTGTGTGTGTGTATTCCTAAGGATGCACAAAACAGACTTGCAGAACCAGGAGGAATAGACTCATGAGTTTTGCTAATCAGATCGCGAAACAGGAATGAGTCGCGTTTGCCAATAGAAATGATCTGGCCACATGAAGCCACCATAATTTACTGTTTTGGAGCTAAATAGAAAAAGCGAGTCCTATTCACTAGTGGCTATATATAACATAGGGTTTCAATATAATATCTAATCCTCTAAAGTGTATTTGAAATATTACTTCATCTACCGAAAACAGTCATATTATGAATAATACAAAGCCTGTGTTACCCAATAGGCTTGACAGCATCGATTTATTTATTTATTTTTTATTTTATTTATTTATCTTTTAATATCAGAGTCAAGTCAAATCCCGAATCGAAAATAGAACAATATTAGATTCGTAAAGAAGTAATGATCTGGAATCTCATTTCGGTACTATTGGTTTTAAGGGTGGACATTGATTGATTTGGTATCATCTGGTGTAGTGGCTGCTATGTCCCATTTAACTCAAAGAACAACCAAAATCTACTTAATATCTAATTAAAAGAAATAGTGCATCATTGACTTAACATCCCCTTCCCTGAAAGACAATGACATTGTGTTTTTACTGTAACATAAACCACCAAAAAAAACCGTTTTAAGCATAGAACAGTTTGCAGTTAGTTAGATGCAGCTATACTGGGTATGATGGACGTTCACCTTGTACATGATAGTCATCTAACAAGACAATCTTCAGACTGGACTATGCTTACAGTTTTTCTTAAGCGATTTTGTGGTTTTGTTACAATTTATAGTGTCATTGTCCATATATTATATATATATATATATATATATATATATATATATATATATATATATATATATATATTATATATACACAGTGGAACCTCGACATGCAAAAGTACCAACTTAAAAAAATTCAAGTTACGAAAAGCAAATACAAAGATTTTTTTTAGCCTCTGCATATGAAAATAATTCAAGTTATGAAAGAGTGTTACTGTAAAGTCCCGAGATTCGCCCGGACCACCGAGAACAATTGTTTTAACTCGTGCGCCTCCACTGGGTAGACTCGCCACCATCCTCCCGCTCTCCCATTGGTTCCTGATGATAGTCATCGCCGTAAGATCCGGCTCTCCTATTGGTCAGCATCTACCCCATCGTGCTCTACGTATTCTATTGGTAAAAGGATGCTGTAAACTGAAAAACTTATTCATGCAATCATACAAAAACATAAAACATTTGTGAATTAAATATCATAAATATAAAATTAACCAAAGACTGCTATCATCGAAGCCAGCAAATATTTTCTAGAATTCTTCTTCTGTTTTAATGTCATTTTATGTTTCATTATAGCTGTCAGTAACTCGGTATCTTCATTAGGTAAAGATAGAATAAAGAATAGAAATGAACGGTTATTATACTGTTTGGTACTTTCAGCAGTTGAAGAGAGATAATGAAAATTTATGATTACTGTACTTTGTGCTAGGTAAAAGTGGTTGCAAGGCGATCGTTTGCTACTCGTATGTTGAACGTAAGCAAAAGGTTTGAAGTTTTTTTTTTTTTGCTTATTATAGTTAATGGTTACTTAATAATTATTTGAAAGGAGTACATGCAATACATTTAAAAAAAAAAGATTGTGCATTGCATATCATAAAATATAAAATAAATCAGACTGCTATCATTGAAGCAAACAAATATTTTCTAGAATTCTTCTTCAGTTTTAATATTAAATGTTTCATTATAGCTGTCAGTAACTCGGTATCTCCATTAGGTAAAGATAGAATAAAGAATAGAAATGAATGGTTATCATATTGTGGTAGTTTCAGTAATTGAAGAGAGATAAAGAAAATTTATGAATACTACTTATACTGTGTGCTTGGTAAAAGTGGTTGCTTGGCTACTCGTAGTGTAGAACGTAAACAAAATGTTGGAAGCTTTTATTATGTTTGCTTGTGCATTATAGTTAATGATTAATTAATAATTATTTGGAATGATTACATACTGATTATTTATCATTTTATTGGCATATTCTTAGCTTTTAGCTTCTTAGGTTTAGATGTCAGAATCACAGACTAGGCTACAGTAGCAACTGCTAACATAGGGTAGGCTTATTGCTAGAATCAAAAAGCTACATTATAAGGGACATATGCTAAAGTCCTAATATATGCAGTAAAAATGGGGTTGAACATTACATGCAGTTCAATATTACTCAAGTATGTACAGTATTTTGCCTTTTTGGAGTCATATTTCTTCCGTTGGATCGGCGTCGTAACCCTGGGGTAAACGTTTTTGTAGGGCTTGGAACGAATTAGGTCATTTACATGTAAACTGTGTTTCAAGATACGAAAAAATCAGGTTACGAAGGCCGCTTCAAGAATGGAGTAATTTCGATCCTGAGGTACTACTGTATAGATATGTATATATATATATATATATATATATATATATATATTATATATATATATATATATACATATATATATATATATATATATATATATATATATATATATATATATATATATATATATTATATATATATATATATAATATATATATTATATATATATATATATATATATATATATATATATATATTATATAGATATATATAAATATATAGATATAGATATATATATATATATATATATATATATATATATATATATATATATATATATTCCTCCTGAATACAGCATTAATTACCTCAATTATTCCAGTTTAAACTTTCCCGAAACAAAACCTCTCGAATTCCTTGTCTCAGAAGATAAGGGAACCCAAGCAATATTAAGATTAGGAAGCCGTGAAGTCATTCATGAAACCTCCGGGAAACTTGAAATGGGTTATCATTTGGCGAATTTCATTAATATCACAGAATTTCGTAGACATCTTTCGTTCTTTCTGTTAGTGCTAATTGACTTTTCTATGTATTCGTGACGCTAGTCTTGCCTTTTTTCAGAGAATATAAGTTGATATACTCGTACACATTTGGAAAAAATTTATGTTGCCAATTATTTCATTCGCAGATGTTTTTTGTTTTCTAAAAGTCTTTGTTAGATTGAGGAAAAGTTTTCTCAAATATTATCATCGACATATATCTTAAATGTTGTCTTTGCTAATGATACTTGAAAACAGATATTAAGTATTTTGCTTTTCATTTTGCTTTTATAAATAAAAGAAGAATTAAAGAAGGACATGATCCCAAGGTCCACATTATCACCCAAATTTATTAAAATTCACTTGAATTATCAAGGAATCGGTTAAAATTGTATGATGAAGAACTAATGCAAACATCTACTGCATACTTCTATAAAAAGTATTTTCAATTAATATTTTTTTATCTATGTTCTATAAGAAAGGATATTCTGTTCCGAAAAAAGGATAATCTAACACTTGAAACAGAATAAGCGTGATAACGTTGAATATAATTTGCTGTGAGAGTAGTTTTCTTTTTTACCTATCATGGATGTATTATTATGTTACAAAGTTTAGTAAGAGATGATACAATGTGGTTATTGTAAAACTGTCATCAGAAAAAATTTAATGTATAAATTCCTGTATA
>NC_061107.1:36172701-36185201 GCF_015104395.2 Macrobrachium nipponense | reverse complement strand
GGCTCGAATCATCGAAGAACAACGCGCACGGGGGAAACTGAAGCCAAACCAGGTCGTCCGCTAAATAGAGAAGGAGGACCAAGGCCGTGTGTCGTTATCGGAACACCGTGACTTCCCACAAAAGCAAGCTAAGTACAATTTTTTATTCATTTGGAGTAACTTTGATGTGTTTCCTTTGCAGGTCGAATTTCGTTATTCCTGTGGCTGAAGTTACGAGACATTCTTAATCTTACTTTTTTACAGAAATTATCTATATCATTGAGATTTCGCTACTGCGAGTTTTTATCTTTGAGTGTCTGTTTCCAGAAGTTCTACTGAAATATCATAATCATATACTATGTTAACTTTATCATTTTGGGCGATTATTAATCCCTTACGTAACAAATCATATTAAACAGTGAATATGCGTTTACGCAGTGGACGTCTGTATTTATACAGATGCATGGATAGGGTCGTTAAGCACCGTAGTGATTAGAAAACACACAAAAAAACAAGTGGAACACCCGTACAAATCTATATAAATTAGAGGTAACACTATTTCGGGTCATGACAATAAATGCTCCTTTGCAAAGTCCCGATCGCAGTTTTAGCCTTGAGTTTTTGAGTTATATAAAATATCGAGCCTCAATGACTCAACTTAACTTTAAAAAATACGGCTGGATTGCAAGGAATAACATGTCTGTAAAAAACTTTCATCAGGCTAAATGCGCTGACCAGGATCCCTCACTATTTCAAATTTTAGCAAAGAATGAAGTACAAACAGTTTAATATTGAATACAGTAGAGATAACTTGTCTTATTAGTAATCGCTCAGTTCCTAATAGTTCGTCATTCATTGCTTTATACGTAACCAGCAACATAATGCTAAAAACACACAATACGTTGCCGATGGTAATAAAGAGAAGGATCCTAATTATTACAAAAAGAAATAGAAACAGTAGCCTTTCAGAATCAAACAAGCAAACTCGGTTACTGTGTCACCTAGTCAAGCGGTCAAGGTTAGTCAAAAACTGCCGAAGTGTTCAAAACATAGCAAATTCCACACAATAAGCGACTCTAGCAGAGTGGGGAAAAGCGATGTTGGTTCATACCAATATCTTTTTGAATTAAAAAGGATTTTTCCTATGAAACACACGACCGTATAAGTAATCAGAGCAGGTTTTCGTTTTAATTTTAATACATTAAGTTATAATAAATACTGGTGGATTAAGCCCAACTGTACGCGCCGTAAAAATTAGAATATCGTTGTTTTATTTCTTTAGTACACGCAATATCTTGTATTTACGGACTCACCGTCTGTTGTTCGAACTTCCCTAATGAGAACGTCCGGATAAGCGAGCGTTTTACAGATACCTCTATAGTTATAAAAACATTGATCTGTATCTAGTGTAATTGTAAGATTCATCTAGGGGTATACAAAATATTATCTTACATCCTGCAAAATAAGGCGTGTTTATCAAAGGAAATCCTATAAACCTTCAAACATATTAAAATCCGTTTGAACAAAAATTGAGACAGTTAATCAAATAATAACTTATATAAAAGAACAAATACATTTGTCTCATAAATCGTAACATTGTTCAAATGACCCAACAGAATTCTCCCACAACCGCAGTCGTAGTTTGCGCGCAAAATCTCGAGAAGCATGCACACCCTCGAATGTCTTAGTGCGTGTAGACTTTGCTGGGAAATGAAATTTTAATCCTTCCGACACTCTGTAATATAACGATTTCCGCGAACAAAGCTCTAAAAGTATACATATCGTGGATACGGAAGTTATAAATATCGCATTTTTTATTGTTGCTAATTTTTAATCACGCCAACCAGTCGTGGATGAATCTCTATGATAATCTATCTAAAGTAATATCCGCAAAGTCATTCAAGCAGAGGTGATTCAGCAGAATTTTTTTTTATCTTCTACCTGAATACCAGGAAGTTTCTCCACTAGCGAGTGATCTCTGGGAGAAAAACGGATGTCATTGAAAACTAAATACGGTCTAAGGACAAACATAAAAAGCTATATACGTACCTTCGCATAGACTCTCAATGAAATTTCAAAATAGAGATAAATGACGAAGTTGAAAATGTTAGTAATAGGAGTCATTAGGAAATCAAATAAGCCCATATAATTTTTTTTCCCTCAAATGTCATGCATAAAAGATCGGTCTTGGCGTATCTGCGTAGATTCTGTCGCTTAAACAAGGAAACGACTTCCGATAGTTTCCAGTGCGATGTACCGACGACATCTTATCTCTGTTAGGTTAGAATAAATTTTTTTTTTCACCAACTTGGACTACTTAAATGCTTTTACCAGATACCATTACCTAAGTGATTGTACCTCATACACCGTTTCAGCACACTCAGGGGACATTATCAATTTTTACGTATGCCTCCGGCTTACGTTGCGTCCCAATTACAATATAGTGTTTGGAGACTTTTAGGGGATAAACCTACATGCCTATATGGATGATCTTGTAATTTTTTCTAATACCTTAGAAGTACATTCACATAAAGTAGAGCTAGTGCTACAGAGACAAAGACAAATAATCTCAGAGTAAAATATCTAAATGTGAGTTTTTTAAAACCGAACATGTTATCTAGGTTTTATGTGTCTGGTCAAGGTCCTAAAAGTAGTCCATGGTAAGGTGTCGGCTATTCATAACTTCCGGTACCTATTAACGTTAAAAAGGGGATACGCACTTTGCGCTGTAGTGGGTATTACAATCGTATGCAAATATGTAACTCTTCAATCATGACAGCTCCTTTAACAGATCTTACGAAGAAGAGCGTAGATTGATTATGGTCTAAAAAGCATCAACAGGCGTTCGATATCTTAAAAGCGGAATAATGCAGCTCACTAACTTAAAAATCCTGATTTAAATAAGGAATTTTTTTTTTATTGCAACAGACGCCTCAGACCAAGGGGTAAGAGGGATACTACTTCAGCATATGATAAACAGTTCTTTCCTATAGCTTTTTATTCACGTAAACTAAAGCCCTCTGAAAGTAAATATGCAGTAATAGGCAAGGAAGGGCTAGGTATCTTTAACTCACTAGTACGTTTTAAGTTCATAATCTATGGCTATCCTGATAAAGTCCTTACTGAACATGAGTCCTTACCCGAGTTTTTTCAAAGGCTTTAATCACAGTCCAAAAGGAACTCGGTGACAAATGATCATTCAGGTCTTTGGAGCCAAGATAAGATATCTACCTGGGAAAGCAATTATCATACGCTGACGCATTATCCCGCAATCCCGCACCATACAGCAAAGAACCATTAATTGGATTAAAAGATATAGAAACATCCGCGTGCCGATTGTTAAAACCGTATCTAAACAAGAAAATTCCTTAACCCAAGAGATCGCGAGCATTGAATATCTAGGTCGGAGCGCAGAACTGTTACAAACTGAACAAAGCAAGTGTCAACAGCGATAAGCAAAACAACAATAAACACCAAACAATAAACACTTCGACACGGAAACAGGGTCAGCGGATAAGCAAACCAATAAACACTTCGAGCAGAAACCCTAAAGCAAAAATATATTTAAAGTATGGGTATCAGAATAATGTAATCAAATGTAACATTATATGTAGGTCCGTGACGAGGAAAACTCGAAGAACACAGCAGATGACTAACGACCAGGTAGTAATAATAATCTCTTTCATACCAATCGTCATAAACTGGTTGCATTCCGTCATCCATGTTCCATAGTATGTCACAGAAAGCAAATCACTATTTTACTGGCCTACAATGCTTACAGATATAAAAAGCACATAACTAATTGTAACATGTGTCATGAAAACAAGGATTACACTAAAGACACCTGTCAGTTTAGGGGCCTATCCTGTGCCAAATCAATCCTTGAAAGAATATACGTAGAGTTATTAACAGAATTACAAGTCTGACAGAGGGAATAAACACTTCTTAGTGTTAATAGTTCCTTGACACGTTATATAGAATTAATAGCACTAAAAACAAAACACGCAATTGAGTGCGTTAGGAATATTTATGAGTGCTAAATCAGTAACATGGAATTCAACACATGATAATGTGACTCGGGTGGTGTAAATCAATAATAATCTCCTTAACACGTTGTGTGAATCCTTCCATTAAGAAAACCAATAATATATTTGATCACCCAGAGTCAATCGGTTTGGTAGAGAATAACGGATAATTAAATAGGAAGTGTCATGTCCTTACGAGGTTTACAACTCGTGATATTGGATCCGACCGGATTATAGCGGTTCTCGCGGTTTTAAATACCTTTATCATTTATATCTTGTATCTATAGAATTGATGCCGCAAGTAGCCTTATACGTACGCCGCTAGAACACTTTTCCACATATTCAAGCCAACCATTAATTTATCAAATTATATATAAAAAAATATATAAATAAATAAATATAAAAAAATAAAAAATAAATATGGATACAAGTGGAGTCATAATAATACACTCCGTAAGAAGTCGGAAGGGTTACAAATTATTAATAAAAAAGGAATCACGATAAAATCAATAAGCAAAACGTAACCAAATATATATGCGTAAAGATTTGAACTCTAACTTAACGCTTTAGTAATGACAAATAAGCTAAAAGTTCAAACACATACAAACCTACTGACATATTGTCTGTCCCGGTGATTTATATTCGTAGTCAATGAAAAAAAAAAAAAAAAAAATAAATAAATAACTAAACTAATAATAAAATAAAATAAATAAAATAAAATAAAGATTTTAAAAATCAGGAAGTCTAGAAAGTGAAAATGTTATCTATGAAATAATCCTATATGAATCTTATACAGGGCTAATAATATATATAGAATTTGTATGGAAACCTATTTCATATAGTTTGAATAAGGAATATTTAATTTAACACAATTCCAACATGAAACTAATATATTGTTCAATTTTGGTACTGTTTTTTTTTCAGACATTCTTCTCATGTGGGTGGAGAATTAAAACACTAAAATATCATTTGAAAATACTAAAGTCGTATCTCTTACAGCAAGTAACGTAACTCTTAGCTGGCTGAGAGCAATCTCCTGCCAAGTGACGACGTCATCATTGCCGTATCAGCATTTGTTCCTTTTAACCTCAATAATCTGCTTACACAGGCTTCATCTGTGTGTCGTCTCTTGCTTGCAAAAGCAGATTGACTGGAGAAAGGATGCTTAGCCCGAACTTCTCATGGGCAAGGCAGACGTTAGGTACAAATGTCTATCCGTATGCGCAATGCAACTTTAGCTAAGGAGTTGCAATCATTTTAAAATTAATAACAAAATAAACAAATAGAATTTCTATAACAACAAAATGAATAAATTTTTTTCTGAACCTCATAGACATTTAGAAGTATCAAGATATGTATAAGATTTACTTGCAACATTGCCTATTACAATTCAGTAAAACATTCATGGGAAAATGTCACATTTTCTTGAAAAACCCAAAGTTATTTAGAAATTAAGTTACATAGTGGGTTTTTTTTTCGTTGCATCTCTACCTATTAAATAAAGTTTAAAAAAAAAAAATTAACCTCAGAGGATGCGCACGAGAAAATTGAATATGAAAACTTTTGTTAGGGCACATAGAATCATGATTAATATTCTCTTTGACTCTTATGCTGCCTGGCAATCTTACAAATAGCTCCATTTTCCACTTCTTTGTCTAGTAACTTACTAACCAGTAATATCGAATTTTCTTTGAGATTCGTATTGATATCTATTTATTTTTTTTTTATAATTATGGATATTTTTACGAGTCATCATAGACCTGGATAGGTTCACTCATTGTTAATGCCATGGATAAAAAGTTTGTACAGCGGACTCTTCTGAATTCCAAAATATCAGCGAATTTCATGTGGGTTAAGTCTGGTCTAAATGGCTCTCGGCCCCTCCCCTGTATTTGGATGTCGTCTGAATTTACTTTGCCCTTGTGACAAGTATAATTTCACTTGCAGGCTGATTAATGGAACCGGTTACAGTATCCTGCAGTACGAGAGTTTCACATAGCAACTTCAAAAGATCGTTCGTCGCTGCGGATGACTACAGTCAAGTAACAACCGCCTACAAATGTGAAAGGAATTTCGTGGACTTCTTCGCCGAACACCGTATCTCGTCGTTAATCTCGTTTTAATGCGGAACGCTCCAGCGGCTGTCGGAATTCGACTACAAAAGGGACATACTTCCGACAATTACGACCCGAAGGATATTCAACTCTACTTTGCTGGCGAAGGACTCGTGCTGGGATGATCTATTCATCGCGAACGTAATCGTGTAGCTTAGGATGCAGAGAATAAGTGTGAGCGCAAAATGGAACGTTGGACCCGCCCAGGCAAATTTTCCCCTTGTTTTAACCATTGAAAAAGGCCGTTTCATTTGGCTAAAGGTGGTTGTCTGGGAACTGTGTAATGGACGAAAAGTTGTTCGAACGCTAGTTAAAAGTGAAGTAGTATAACTCGGTCATGTATCCTATATATATAAAGTATCATGTATCCTATATATAATTGATCATAAATAACAGAGTCGAAATATATCTTTGCGTGTACGCAATAGGAATCTCTTATATAAATGATCATAAATAACTGAATCTAAATATATCTTTGCGTGTACGCAATAGGAATCTCTTATATAAATGATCATAAATAACAGAATCTAAATATATCTTTGCGTGTACGCAATAGGAATCTATTTAAAGTGCACATATATTAACATAAATTATATGAATCCATATACATATGGTATAAACAAATCAGGTAGCCTATAATCAATCTGTTACCTTTTTTCTTACCAATATCTGCAGTTATATATGAGTTAGTATATTGATAATGAATCATATATAACATTTAGCATAAAAATCAACGAATCAATCAGCATAAACATTAATAATTTTATCAATTCATATATGAACTTTTTTATCAGTTAAAATATGATTTTTATCATGTTAATCTTCATTCTATGCAATTATCAGAGTACATTAGTATTTTCTGTAGCATAAGTATCTTAATGAGATGAAGTGAGAAAAACTGTATCATCCTATATCACGTGATCACTATTATTTACCAATATCATTGTTTTATATTTTATTACTTGAATCAATTCATGTACACCATGATTTTTATTTTTTACTTATATATATATTCACCATAGTGTCTGTATCACACTACTATAAGTCAAATGCAAGTTAAGTTTGAGTAATATTCAGTGGTTGGTTTTGGTAGCTGACCGAGCTGTCGATGTAAGTGTTTACATAATAAAAATATGGAATGTTAGTCATATATATAAAGTCTAAACTAAGAGGTCAACCAGATTGCTTGCAGGAATGTGATCAGACTAGAGACGCTAAAGATGACGTTTACCATAAGTATGTAGGCTAAGATAACATGCCGTCACTGTAGTCACTCAATTGTTTATAAACATTAGTCCAAGCTCCCTGCTTGAGACAACTACCGCCTACGTGATCTGTAGCGTGTCTCATTTGATTGTGTGTTCGTATGAAACTATGTCATCTGATAGTATGTTCATATGTTCGAACTACTGTCTGTTCCTTCATAACTTGTAACAGAGATGGTAGACAAGCAGAAGAGAGTTAGCTATCGTCATTAGAAGACCTGTACCTCTTTACCTAAGCTTTATCATGTAGAGGAATAGGATTAGCCATCATCATTGGCAGAAGCGATCAAGCTATCGTTATTAGAAGACTTGTACATCATATCTGATCTTCAGCATGTAAAACTTCAGAAGAAATTATATCTATTTTTTATACTTAGTGTTTTTCTACAAGAAACTCACCGAACCATGAGTTTAACACATCGTCGTGAAGATAATACCGTCTCGTAAGTGATCTACAAAACCCCGAGACACTCCATTGAAAGATGGAAGTGCAATACCAACCGACTTAGCGTATAGATTATCGCTAGTCTAACATTACCTCATAGGGCGCCTTATCATACAAGGCACAAGCCCTAATATTACTTTAGGATAAATTTTTTTGTTTTTTTGTAAAAAAAACTTCAGAAGAAATTTATCTATTTTTTATACTTAGTGTTTTCTACAAGAACCTCACCGAACCATAAGTTTAACACATCGTCGTGAAGATAATACCGACTTCGTAAGTGATCTACAAAACCCCAGACACTCCATTGAAGATGGAAGTGCAATACCAACCGACTTAGCGTATAAGATTATCGCTAGTCTAACATTACCTCATAGGGCGCCTTATCATACAAGGCACAAGCCCTAATATTGGTGCAGCGGTGGGATAAATATTAGGGCTTGTGCCTTGTATGATAAGGCGCCCTATGAGGTAATGTTAGACTAGCATAATCTATACGCTAAGTCGGTTGGTATTGCACTTCCATCTTCAATGGAGTGTCTGGGGTTTTTGAGATCACTTACGAAGTCGGTATTATCTTCACGACGATGTGTTAAACTCATGGTTCGGTGAGGTTCTTGTAGAAAACACTAAGTATAAAAAATAGATATAATTTCTTCTGAAGTTTAACATGCTGAAGATCAGATATGATTGTACAAGTCTTCTAATAACGATAGCTTGATCGCTTCTGCCAATGATGATGGCTAATCCTATTCCTCTACATGATAAGCTTAGGTAAAGAGGTACAGGTCTTCTAATGACGATAGCTAACTCTCTTCTGCTTGTCTACCATCTCTGTTACAAGTTATGAAGGAACAGACAGTAGTTCGAACATATGAACATACTATCAGATGACATAGTTTCATACGAACACACAATCAAATGAGACACGCTACAGATCACGTAGGCGGTAGTTGTCTCAAGCAGGGAGCTTGGACTAATGTTTTATAAACAATTGAGTGACTACAGGTGACGGCATGTTATCTTAGCCTACATACTTATGGTATACGTCATCTTTAGCGTCTCTAGTCTGATCACATTCCTGCAAGCAATCTGGTTGACCTCTTTAGTTTTAGACTTTTATATATATGGACTAACATTCCATATTTTTATTATGTAAAACACTTACATATATATATATATATATAAATATGTGTGTGTGTGTGTGTGTGTGTGTGTATATATAAATTTTTATAAGATGACTGTGATTCATATACTATATTAAGCTACAAATGTCCTTTGACATCCAATTCGCTCTACTTCGGAATTAATATATTTTCATGTATGTTAACCGAAGAGGAACTTTTTAGTTGATAATAATTTCGTCCTCTCGTGGATTCTAACTAGCGCACAGAGGAGAAATCAGGACTTCAGTACTATATATATATATGTGTGTGTGTGTGCATATATTCATTTAGTGACAATTGTAAAGACACTCCGAATTTGAAAGATCCTTGGGGCGGGGGATCTATTATATTGCAATATTCAGATCTTACTGAAGGAAGTTTGCTGCAGTCGGCAGGGAAAACATTCATTAATAGTTCCCAGTGATTGAGATATGTTGAAAGATATTTTACCCTATCTAATTATCAATAATTTTGGAGTAGGTACAGTTATAAAAACACGATAATAACAGACAATACAGCAATTTGAACTTCTATTGGTTTAAAGATATTTCAGCACTTCCAGTCTTCAGACATAGTTTTTCAGTGTAAATGTGTACGCAATAAATCACGAAGATATACAGGTCGAATCTTCTAGAATAAAAATCGAATAATAATGGGGGAAAAATCATGGACTCTTCCTATTAGGTTCCCAATAAACAGCCTCTCGAGCTGACACGTATTTTCGAGTTCTGAAAACTCGAGAAAGCACCCATAGCTCCACTATATAAGAGGGAAATAGGACAATGTACTACTCATCAGATAATTCAACTGATGAATGTCACGGTATCCAAACTTTATACGATGCTGTTAGGGATAACGTAAGCTACACCACTGTAGTTTTAAACAGCTTTCCAACAAAACACTGCCTGGAATTATATTCAAAGGAAAGCGAGCGATGACCAGCCTGAATGGAGATGAGATGGAAAGGTTATAGATAAGCAAACTCCGGATGAAGATTGTGAAGGAGAGCCTTTCTAAAGGCAAGAATATATTCAGAGCACTTGGTTAGATTCGAAGAAAAAAGGATGTAAAGCCTGTTTAAATATTTGGCTTCGTCCTTCCACTGTGAATTAAACTTTAGTCAAATTACTTTAGTTTCCTTATGATTTTTCAAGGATTTTTTAAAGGTTATGTAAGAACCTTCATATTCTTATTTTCATATTTAGGTTACTGGGGTTCTTTGTTATTCCTTACTACATTATTGTAAACGCTTTCACTATGTGTGTGTGTGTGTGTGTGTGTATGTACCTTTGCACTGAAACCTTTAAAAGCCTTTAATATCTTATCAACCTTATACGTAAATACAAAGTTAAGTATAACTTAGTTTTACCAGACCACTGAGCTGATTAACAGCTCTCCTAGGGTTGGCCCGAAGGATTATATATTTTTACGTGGCTAGGAACCAATTGGTCACCTAACAACGGGACCTACAGCTTATAATAGGATCCGAACCACATTGTATCAAGAAATGATTTCTATCATCAGATTCCACGTTGGCGAGCCGAGAATCGAACTTCGGTCTACCGGATTGGTAGCCGAGCGTGAAATCCACTCGTCCAACGAGGAACTTTACTTAAATACAAAATAAGCAATATTGTATCCTATCATTATTTGATGGTGCCATTTAGATAAGCTTTACTTTCAATATATGTTTGTAATGATCTATTCTGTGTCATGATTAATTATTATAAAATAAGATTTCTAATATCATTCGTGTATATTCTATAAATTTCAATTCAAATATACGTGTATCATCACATGAAAATGAAATAGTGTTCGTCATACTAGATTAGGCTAAAATCTTAACGTTATTCCCTTCCTTTGCTCTTTCCGGGAATGAGGATATAATACTTTGTTGAGAGCCGATTATAGAATGCGAAGACAGAGCTATAATAGCCTGGAGACTGATATGTATGCAAATACTACGAGGTAAATTGAATTCCCGAATCATTCTAAATGGTTAGCTGGCCTCCTTTCTCCTTTTTTAGGCATTTTTCTTTTTCTCCCAGTCACATCAAACATTCGGAAGACTTTTGTCACAAATTCAGAGAAGCACCATATACCACTTCACAACATAAAACTTTTAAGCCTTGACGTAGACTCCCTATTCACAAAAGTACCAGTACAGGACGTTCTTCAGTTTTTAAGCGAAAAAATTATCCCCCTATTCAGATCATTTCCCTTTGGCACTTGACAAAATAATAAAGTTAGTTGAATTATGTGCATCTAATAACGTATTTTCATTCGGGGAATCATTCTACCAGCAAAAAATTCGGTTTGTAGTATGGGTAGTCCTTTAAGTCCTATTTTAGGCCAATCTGTACATGGAATACTTTTGAAACTTACAGTAATAAATGCAATAAAACCCAAAAACATGCTGTGGATGAGATACGTGGATGACATACTAACATTTTGGGTATAATAATGGGGTAATTTTAATGAATTCCTCTCAAAATTAAACGCATTAGTGCCCAGCATCAAATTTAAAGTTGAATGGGAAACAGACAACAAAATTCCTTTTCTTGATGTTTTAATAATCAGAGACACGACAGAATACAAATTTACCATATACAGAAAACCAACGTTCTCACTTTTCATATATTCACTACTTTAGCTATCATGACAATAATAATCAAGATAGGTGTAGCTAGCAACCTATTCTTAAGAGCCTTACGAATTTGTTCCCCAGATTTCCTGGAAAAAGAATTTGAACTAATTCGCAAGCAACTTTCATCTTTAAAGTGTCCTGACCATATAATTGAGAAAGCAATTCAAAAAGCAAAACGTAATTTTCTACCGACCCCCTAAAGACAAGACCAGAGACACACCCAACAATACAATAAAATTCCCCACCTGGAGACGATTAAGAGAGTAACTCACACCCTTGGGAAGTCCAACCCTTTTGCATTTACCTACCCAAATACCTTAGCCAAATCCCTGATTAACGTCCAACAAAAGACATCGCCCAAAGACTCTGGGGTATATGAGATCCCATGCCAGGACTGTGACCAATCTTACATCGGATTTACAGGTAAATCACTTCCCCAGAGATTATAATACAACACAAACGGTCAGTTAGGGTATGGACAACAGAACTCGGCTATCTTCAACCATATAAATGACATAACCATAGAATAAACTGGAATATGTCACGTGTAATTTATAGCAGCAACTGCCGGTACAAGAGTCAAATGATGGAATCGGCCTTAATAAAAGAGAAGCAGGTAATGAACATCTCAAAAGGGAATTGGAACATCGGACGTCGTCGACGCAGTGTTCATTCAACCAACGCTTAAGAAGATTAAAGGAAGATTATCAGCGGGGGTGACCTAAATTGGCTTACTTGTGGACGAATCTCTTGGTATAAATACCACCTTTTCTGTAAACTTTTCTCATTCATATACCTGAAGAGAGAGACAGCAGTCTCTGAAATATAGTACTTTTCTCTCTACATTTTGGTGTTTTTATGG
>NC_061107.1:36162701-36170201 GCF_015104395.2 Macrobrachium nipponense | reverse complement strand
TTGATTTATTTACCTAATCTCCATTTGTTCTTAAATAAATGCATTTTTGTAATTCACGAGTCTGATTTAGCTACCTCAGGTAATTATGATATGTGAGTTTGTGGATGAGAGAGAGAGAGAGAGAGAGAGAGAGAGAGAGAGTCGCTCAGTGCCCTACTGCTCTGAGCTTACCCATGGCTGTCAACATACCTCGAAGATGTAAATTTTATATATCTCATCCTCTCTGAGGAGGGGATAACACACACACACACACACACACACACACACACCACACACCACACACACCTATATATATATATATATATATATAATATATATATATCATATATATATGTATATGTATATATATAAACGCTCAGACACACACACACTTACATATATATATATATATATATATATATATATATATATATATATATATATATATATATATATATATATATATAATTTAAAACAAGTATTATTTATCATTTAACTTATATTATTTTATCAATGAGACTACTAGTAACTGTCATTCTACCAAACATTGAATTTAACATGATACCTTCTAACCTTTACTTGATGTTTTGTACACCAATTCCCTGTGGGTACCTCAGCGACCCCACCGACCCCATGACCTGTCGATGGCCCCACATAATGAGCATTCCGACCCCACTTGGGTCCCGAACCCAGGTTTGGGAACCCCTGATTTACACATAAAAGAGAACTAACACCCTTGTTGCCTGACTTTTTCTTCGCTAGCTAAATCGAGAGTGCAGGTGGAGATTTAGGTCAGGAAAAATGGAGATCATATTTTTCGCGACATCAGTTATTATTCAAACGCTATTCTTGGTGATTGGGGTGTTTCTGAGTAATTGCTTCGCACCTACTTTTGCCACGGAAGTTGATTTTTTCTAAAGTTTTAGTTCTTCTGATGTAGAAGTGGTCTTTGTTAGTAAATTGTTATTTGCCCATGCTTAGAACTCTCTGTCTAACCAACCAACCGCCCCCAACCCCCTTTCTAACTCGTACCTTCTCTCACGCTTTGCGTGTGCAAGTACCCCTCCAACAACCCTCTCCCCGAGTACCCCTCTCCCCCTTAGCTGCTCTCCTCCCTAGAACATATAGCTCGAGTGGTTTGCGCATCCGTCTAACATTACCAGAACATAAACATGGTCGTTTTGTTTACGTGTGTTCTCCCTACCCAAAATCGCGAATTCCCAAAGTCCCCCATCATTGTTGGGTAGAGAAAGGAGATGGATAACAGTTAACCGACAAAACATAACTACTACTTCATCGAAAGCCCTAAGTCTGCGGGAAAAATAAATTTCCAAGGTAAAAGGAGGCGCGGAATTATTACTAGAAAAAACCTTGTTATACACAAAGAAGAAGACCCAAGTAAATATCAAATTACATAAGAAACGGGGCTTCGTGACATGACGAAGGAGGCAGCTATCACTTTCAAAGCTCCCCTGACCCTTGTTAGCGGTGCGAAGAAATCCATTTTCGGATCTCCTTTATAACTTTCACCGTCGCAGCTTTGGATGTCAGCCACTGTATCCTCCAACTCCTCCTTTCACCTTCTCTCTGTCCACCTCACCCAGAAGCGTTAGCCTCATCTTTTGCTCTAACATTTCTATTACAAGAATTTAATGCCAAAAAAATGTTTGAGTAACTAGCTACAGGAGTTTCTCACTTACTCGCCATTAACAGTAGCTAACAAACATTCTTTATTGAAAACCTTCACTCATTTCGTTATGAGGAGAAGGAAGGAGGAGAATAGTAAAGCAATACGTTCTTACCAGTGACAAATAAGGCTCAGATAAGTGATGTCCCTACTAAAAGAAAAAGCTCTTTAAAATATTCTGTACATAAGTGGGATCTTGTATATGATGGAAAGTTTAGAGGAATTCATTGTTTTATTTTATCCATAGTTTATTTTGTAAAACCATGAGTATTTGGTTTCCATAATATATATATATATATAGTATATATATATATATATATATATATATATATATATATATATGATATATAGATATATATATATATATATATATTATATATATATATATATATATAATATATATATATATATATATATATATATACACGTTTGTGCATGTGCATGCGCGTGTATGCACGCACACACGCACACACACACACACATACACACACACACACACACACACACACACACACATATATATATATATATATATATATATATATATATATATATATATATATATATATATATGGTATATATATATATATATATATATACTAAAATATATATATATATATATATATATATAGGTATATAATATGACTCTGATCACACACCGTGGATTCATATATACGCCTTAAGCAACAAAATATCCTTTAATTCCTTATTCGCTTCTACCTCAGAATTATCAATTAAATTATTATCTGCTAAAAATTCCCCTTCGGTTAAACATATATGAAAATATATTAATTCTTAGGTAGAGCGAATTACGTATTAAAGGACATTTGTAGCTCAATCCGTATATATGAATCACGGTGATGTGATCAGAACTCATAACTTGCGGCTATATAAGAGAAAACGCAACTACACATTTATCAAGGCCGAGGGAGGGTTTGATTGTCGACTCCAAAACAACGAATATTTGAGCACGACAGGGATTTGTAGGTGAGAGGCGGCGTTAACTTATATTCTCTAGTGGTAGCTGTGTAGTTAAAGGCACTCACTGTACGTCCTGATTTCTTGGTTCTTCGGTTCGTGCCCGGGTGCCGACGAAATTATTATCAACTAAAAATTCCCCTTCAGTTTGCATATAATTTATATATATATATATATATATATATATATATATATATATATATATATATATATATATATGTGTGTGTGTGTGTGTGTGTGTGTGTGTGTGTGTATGTGTGTGTGTGCGTGTGTGTGTGGGCGGCTCTGGTAAAAATGTTCTGTTACAACAGAATTCCATCTAATAAAAGGAGCCCATAAAAAACACCAAAATTAGAGAGAGAAAAACACTATATTTCAGAGACAGCTGTCTCCCTCTTCAGGTAGATGAAAGAGAAAAGTTTACAGAAACGGTGGTATTTATGCCAAGAGATCCATCCACAGGTAAGCCTATTTAGGTCACTCCCGCTGATAATCTTCCTTTTATCTCCTTACGCGTAAATTTTCTCATCATCTACCTGAAGAGCGAGACAGCAGCCTCTGAAATATTGTATTTTTCTCTCTATATTTTGCTGTTTTTTATGGGCTCCTTTTTATTAGATATATATATATGATAATATATATATATATAATATATATAATATATTATATATATTATATATATATATATAGAAGGAGAGAGTGTATGTGTTTTAACCATAAACAGGTAACCATGTCTGATGAAGGGCATTGAGAAAAGACAACACAATTGTCGAGGAACAAGATGGCAAATGAATAACAGAAAAACCTCCCATTTTTGTCTCCATTTTTTAGGGAATCCAAATCAGTTATCAGAATACACATTTTATTTTTTAATAGTTGTCTACATTTATTATCTTCAAAAAGAATAAATCAGCTAATTAATAAATATTCTATGATTTATCTCATTTTCTTTTTTGGAGCTTGCTTTCCCCCTCTAAGGACAATAAAGTCCATCTCAGCAATAAATTATTTATTTTTATTTACTTTTTAAAATTTTTCCTTATAATTGGTATCTATATACGTTAGATAATCTAATTTACGCCACCAGGTAGTTACTTGAATCATTATTTTTCATAGTACATTAAATATTGTCTAATTCGTATATTGTGAATCTGAAGGAAAAAGTATTAGTAAACATGCAAGTACATTAGAAATGCAAATTGGACAAGGGAGAAATCCCCCAAAAAGTCTACTTCATTAAGCATTTATTGAAGGGATATTAGAGAGTAAATGAAATGAGAGAATTTAATACGTCACGTGTTCCACTCCAATACTCTTCTGGTCCCTTAATTTGTTCCAGAAGTTTTTCAAGGCCTCTTTTCTCTGGGACCTCCCTTGTGGAAATAACCAGACAGGCAAAGATTCTTGTGGCGAATGACGCAATCTGTCTGGAGGGGTATGATGGATAATGAACAGGAATAAATGTCAATGTATTTTATGAATGAAGAATTTTAAAGAATGATTTTAGAGCGTGCATAATGTATTAATTAATAAATCCCATTTCAATTGCTTTGTTGTATGAAAATTTTGAAGTTTTTAGCCAAGCAGTATGACACTTGAATCCATCTGTACCTATGACAATGAAAAGAGGGAACTGGGGTGGTTGGACAGCAAGTTGCAAGAAAGGAAGTCAGAAAAGAGATAAAGTTAAAGGCTATGGGCTGCACAGACGTTACAAACAATATTTCGTAAAGATTACATGAGCCCATAAAAACGCCAAACTATAGAGAGTACTAGATTTCAGGGATTGCTGTCTCTCTCTTCAAGTAGGTAATGAATGAGAAAAGTTACAGAAAAGTCGGTATTCATACCCAGAGATCCAACCACAGGTAAGCAGTTTTTAGGTTACCCCCAATGATAATTCCTCTTTAATCCTCTTAAGCGTTATTTGTAGGAAGATTTTATCTATGACATCTGAAGCCCAGGTGCCCTTTGAGATGTTCTTTACCTGGGTTTGTTTAATCAAGGCCGCCTCTGTCATCTGGGCTTTTGTATAAAAAATTTTGGTGTTATAAATTATACGTGACATTCCAATTTATTCTGTGGCTATGGTTATTTATATAGTTAAAACAGTTGGGTTCTGTTGTTCATACCTAGCTAACGTTTATGTTGTATTAATCTCTGGGGAAGTGATTTTCCTGTAAATCCGATGTAAGATTGGTCACAATCCAGGATTGGAATTTCGTATAAGCTCTATACTCACTCATCAAAACTGGATAGCTTTCACGACGAAATATCCTTTCTGGTGAAATATTTAATAATAATTGTTTTCCTTCACGACTTTTTTTCAGATCTCTAAACAAACTGCTGACAGAGAAAATGGTGCATTCAACACCGGTATCTACTGTATCGAGACTAAAGATGTTTGCAAGTTTCCCTTTCTTGCATGATGATACCTTTAGGAGAACATGCACATCCATTATTCCTTCAAAAGAGTGTTTCCGGCTGTGGACTTGAAAATTATCCCCAAAAATCCCTTAACCATTGGATCGCTGTTTAGAGTCAAAGACCGACTCAGTCCTCTGCTTTTGTCCAGCGTCGTATATAGATATACTTGCCCGAGATGTGATCACGGGACATACGTGGGATGCACGAGGAGGCTGTTGAAGGCTTCGAATTGATTCCCACAGGGGCATAAGCCATGAGAACAGGTAGTAGGTTTATCTAATCCAGAACAATCCAATATACAGAATCACTCAAAAACATGTAAAACATATATTGACAGCAAGGATTTTTCTATCTTGGGCCAACTGCGGAACAACAACAACCTGACAATTTTAGAATCTATCATTATTAAAAAGACTGTACCGTCGTTAAATACCCAAACGTCCTCTGTAAAATTGTTCATAGCCTAGCTTGGGCAGCTGGTCTGCCTCACTGTATTTTTTACCTATATTGTATCAGTTTTACTCTTTCTTTTGTATAGGTAGGTGTTTCTGAAATTTTAGTGAAGTCCTGTACTTTTAATATGTCTGACTTTGGAGGTGCTGTTCAATTTTAACTTTTAACTTTTAACTTTTAACTTTTAATTTTAACTTTTAACTTTTAACTTTTACTTTTTACTTTTTACTTTATTGAGAGCTGTTGCCATGACATTTTTAATATAAATTAAATTAGATCAATTATTAATGTTCGTAAACTTATATTTTTAGCCTTGAAAATGCGACCTGGAATTCGTCGCGAAACGTCGGCATTAATAAACTGTTGAAAGATGAGGATGCCTTTCCCTACTACTTCCTTCGGAATATATCTTCTTTGAGCTCCAGCTCCGGCCCTTATGTGTATATATATATATATATATATATATATATATATATATATATATATATATATATATATATATATATATATATATATATATATATATATATATATATTATATATATATATATATATATATATATAATATATATATATATATATATATATATATATATATATATAAACAGGTAATCTTTAAATGGTTTAGGAATAGGCATATATGCATACATATAATTACCGCTTATGTTGCTGAGAAGTATTCGAAAGGCATATTTGCAATCATACTCGCCCACAGCATTATCATATATATTAGTTTATAAAGATTTTAGCAATTTTCGGAAACATTTACCTGCTAGTTAGTAGAAAGGAAAGAACCGTGCAATTAATAAGGGCGTCTTCCTACACTGCGAGGAAATGGAATAAGGCACCGATCAAATTTCCTGAAAACCTCATTACCTTTATTGGCTTACTTTCAAATATAATACCTACCTAATTATACCCGAGAAAGATTAACATGAGCATTTCTATCCTAGATAAAGGATAAAAAAAGATTAAGTGATAAATCAACTTTTATATTAGTTTTTTAAAAGAAAAAAGTGCTTAACGTAATATATTCTATTTTCCCAGGCCCTCTGACAGAGGTCGCCAAAGAGCAAGAATTAAAGTCCACCTCTTATCTCGAATTATCTCCATCTGTCAGATACCAAACTCAATAGAAAACCTTGGAAAGTTTGATCGGGAAACATGAAAGCTCAAACAAAGCATTAACCAATATTATCAATCGGAAGATTCTACAGTGCTATGAATAATGAACGTTATGAATCATGGAAAAAAAAAGACCGTGATATGCCACGCAAGAAGGCAATATGCAGACCATTGCTGATTGAAGCATGTTCTGTATATCTATTTCACGAATAAATATAACATATAACTGATATTACTTCATGAAATCTGTTTATTATTAAAAGAAATTAGATGAATTAAGAGCTTTACCTATTGTTATTTCTGACGATTTCATTTTCGTGTTCCCTGCTTACCGAATATATGTGATAGCTGTCTACTGAAAGAAAAAAGAATGGCAGAGAGAGAGAGAGAGAGAGAGAGAGAGAGAGAGAGAGAGAGATTGCTTTATTCACTAGTGCACCTAATTATATCAGTCTTGTGTGCTGATTGCCAAATGGTTGTGATAGTTCTCTGCTGAAATGAGAGAGAGAGAGAGAGAGAGAGAGAGAGAGAGAGAGCTCTAATGGCATGCTTCGATTATCGACTGTCAGTTCATTCACAGAGCCTGCCAAGTACGTTTTTTTTTTTTTTTTTTTTTTTTTTTTTTTCAGTGCGAGAGCCAAGTTACGTGATTTCCATTTTAATAGGCGGTTTTATAAGCTTTCATTGCGACCGATAATGTTCACTTCGATCGTTTTCGTCTTGAAAAAACGTCGACTGGTTTCTATTTCTGTCATTAATTTGATAAGTGCGTAGAAATAAGTATAATTTTCCTGTTTTGATATTCTAGTTATCTGCCTTTATCTATCCTATTGATTACGTGAAAAGGGATC
>NC_061107.1:36142701-36152701 GCF_015104395.2 Macrobrachium nipponense | reverse complement strand
TTTCCAGCATACTTATGGCATGTTTTCTTTTGATCATTCCTGGAGTAGGATATACGCGTGGTCTGTATCATCCATAGATTTATTCAGTATTATCAGCCATAGGGTGTGCGCTCCGCGGAAACAATAAATGCTACTGCAAAATATCTTTACCTTCATATAAACTGGAATCGAACAGGCTTTTATTAGCTTTATTGCATTATCTCACGTATTGTATACCAGATTTCACAATATCCTCAAACTTGTAAAGTTGCTGAGGCATATTTTTACCGTTATAATCTAAAATGTATGTCATAGTCCATTTATTAGTGATCATTACTTTTGAACTCTATAGTATATAATACTATTATACTTTGCTTGTATATTCTTTGTACTAGAAAATTGTACTTCTAGAACAGAAACTGAAAATAAATGATAATTAGGAAAGCATCCAGAGGTCAGTTAAAAAAATAATTTGCAGTTTTTATATCCTGAAAGTAGCCCCTTGGAAATGCAAAATAGTGGTTTGAAATGAAAAAAGTTATGCTTTAGTAATATATCCAAAACTATCCTTCTCTCGGTTAAGAAAATGTTCTTTCAAGGAAAATATCCTTTCAATAAAAAATTGTCACCAAATTGTGTCATGGGTGCAGCAAGGTAAATTTGTTCGTTTCTTTATGATTACCATTCACCTTTGAGGCTTTTTCTTTTGAAGTGAGATTAGGTCACATGAATTTCCTCTAAATACAGCTCATGACTATTGGTCTTATTGAGGGTTATAAATTCATTGATTGTTTTAATATAGTAATAAAGTATTTTCTTTTACCTACTTTTTCTGCGTGAATTAACAACTAAATATATAATTTTCTTGCTAGCGAAAATCGAAATTTATGGACATGCTACATGAAAGATAATCTATTTGAAGTTGATTTATCTGATCATATGAATAAAAAAATTGTTGGCATTATTGCAATGAATTCATGAAAAATCATAGTCAATATTAGCAATATTGAACATAAAAATAATGCTTTTATAATGCATACTTGATAATGAAACCCGGTCTAATGCTAGAAGAGGAATTACATGATAATGAAGCAACTATTAGAAGAAAACTACCCGTCTACTATGATTATGTTTTACCATTTTCAGTCATTCTTTAGTCAATATTTTACTGGTTTCTCCATTTGAGGTAGTTGGTCTCTTGAAAGATTCACTCATTCCTGAATATTGCAGCTTTGTAAATCTCCTCAAGAAGTTGACTTATTGGATCATTTTTCCCCCACAGATATCATGAAGTTATTTGAAGCTGAAAAGAATTTAAATATTACATCGTTAACTCTGCGCAATTTTGCGAGTAATTTCTTGATAACTTTGGAAAATATACTAGAGAGTGCTTTACTTGTCTTGCCGCTTTAGACACAACTTTTTGTGAACCGAATAAAAGTTTATATTTGAAGGTTTGAGATAGGTATTTCTTTCGTAATTCACAACACGGCTTATTTACTTAATTTTTTTCGTCTTCTGTAACAGAACCTAATTACTCGCCTGTCACTAATAACAGATTAAGATTGTTCTTCAACATCTATGAATATATATATATATATATATATATATATATATATATATATATATATATATATATATATGTGTGTGTGTGTGTGTGTTGTGTGGTGTGTGTGTGTGTGTGTATGTAGTGTGTGTGTGTATATGTATGTATGTATCTATGTGTGTATGTACAACTAGAACGTGATGAATAAAGGCAAAAGCCACGAAGGAAAGTGAAACATGGAGTATCGTATCAGGTCCTTTCGACTCTTGTCTTTTACTAACCAGACTGATATAAATATGAAAGTAAGTTTACAAAGAAAATTGCAAAGGAAAATATGTACCTAGAAATCAACACACCTGAAGAACTAGTAGACCTACCCAAATCAGGAGTATAATTTAAGAGGTTTGTAAAAGATTAAGTCCAACTACTCAAAAGTAGGGACAACACAATTAAACGATTTTACAGGGCAGTGACTGACCGCACACACACACACACAATATTATGTTATGACAGATAATTCAATCAGTTTAATTTTGATACACAATCATTTTTTTTTTTTTGGTAAAGTAAGCATTTTCACACAAAAAATATATTAAGCATAGAGATACAAAGAAAATTATCTATAAGGTAACTAATATGTAATTACGTCAATGATTTTGTATTTATGGTCACCTTTATATAGTTTTTTTATATAATGGTCCAAATAATACAAGCCAGAGCTAAGGTTAACACTACAATTGGAAGAGTTCGTGAAAAGGCATCTTTTGATCTTGCAATTCCTGAACTGGTGGTCCAATATATCCTATGAGAGTTTTTTGTCTTAAATTAATGAATATTGCATTGGATGTTTGCCCAGTTTTGAAAGCATATTATTGCTGCTTCATTCTTACATCTACAAACATTTAGGGATCTTTTGCACAGCAACAATGATCGGTAAAACAACTGTAAGATAACGAGTTGGAAAACTGCTTTTTGCATTGAATGAAAGCGTATTTATGTGATGCCATGAGTGTCTTCGTCTGAGATGCAAATGTTAAAAGGTCCTTCCATATCCTTTCTTACAACCCTTTAATTCCATAACCATTTATTTCCGCCTACCCTTGCCATACCAATGCAACCGCTCCATCTCCCCTACTTCCTTCTCCACCAATTCCAAAACTCCCGACCCATCCACCCATTGCACTCCTCCAGTTCTAGCCCTCACCCCTCGCCCCTCTGCACTACATCAACTCCAACCCTCCCCTCCCTCTGAGTTCTACCAGCCCCAACCTCCACCCACCTCTGTAGTCAACCATCCCCACCCCATTCCTTTCCACATTCCAACTCCATTCCATCATCGCGCACACCACCAACTTCACCCCTTCCCTTCCGCACTTTACCTTGGCCAATCCCCCACCCCCTCCGCACTCTACCAGCTCCAATCCCCCTTCAGTACTTCAGCAACGCTTACACCAGTGATGCCGTTTTTTTCTTCACAACATTGGCTTTTAGCAGTGTTGCCATAGGCAGTTCATCTGATTTTTTTTACGTTATTTATGATTTAATGGTTAGAATGAGTATTTTCCGATGTATAATTATTTTCCCTGATGTCAGAGAACTACATGTCACTAGCTTAATATATAGTATTTTTGACGAAGAAAAATAAAGGATTTCCATAAAATTCATATGTATAAATAAACTTTATATCTTTATTTTCATAATAAAACATAAAAAGGCAGAGTGAAGAATTTTTTTCTTCAGTGCCTGGCCTGTGGTCGGAAAAGCCACGGAGGGTTGCCAGATGTCACCAAAGAGCCACACTAATAGACGAAATTCCTCAAAACGGCAACCCTGCGCTACACCGCCACGCTCACCCCATTTGTGCTCTCCACCACCAACTCCAACGCTCCAACATGCTCTCGCACTCCACCCTTGCTCCAACAACCCCCTCCCTTTCGTCAGTTCCCTCCTTCCACCACCAATGAACACCCTCCTCCCCCATTGCCCACCATCCTTCTATCACCTCCCCCACCTACTCCCTCCTCGCCCCCTCCAATTCTCCCACCGTCTCTCTCTCTCTCTCTCTCTCTCTCTCTCTCTCTCTCTCTCTTTCATGTCTGAACTACACAACACTCTGGAAAATATAAATACGTACACCCAGTTACAAAAGCGGTGTCGCCCCACCAGGCCTAGCTCGGCGAGACCATACCCTTCTTGCCCTGAAAGTGGCCCACGTTCAAACAACCAGTACATAGTTAGAATGGTTTGAAACGAAGGAGGAGGGAAATTACGGTAATCGCGCAAAGAAATGCAATATTAAATTAAATATATATGGACAGAGAGAGAGAGAGAGAGAGAGAGAGAGAGAGCTTTTATTCCTGTTTACTTATTAATGTGATGGATAGACTTGAGACCTTCTGCTTTAAGAAACATGTTATCATATATTTTTTGGAAAATAATTAATATGAAATCTTATCACATCGTGTTGTTTTTAATCGTTATCATATTTTCTAAATAAAACGCCTTAAATATTGTTGGAACTGACTATTCATATTAATATTATTCAGACAAAAATATCCTTTTTAATAATCATATAAGCAACTATCTCTCTCTCTCTCTCTCTCTCTCTCTCTCTCTCTCTCATTCTGTCCTCTGTCTTACATCGCCTGTTTTGGCTGTTTAAATAATGGTAGATGTTTGATATATTATTTGTATGTAGCCAAGGATCACAAAACCGTAAATGGCTATTCTACCAACTTTTGCTAGGCTGTATCTATTTTTGCCCTAGATTGACTGGACTGTAATTACCTGTATTACTAATAATAATATATGAATCTGGTCACAAAGATGTTACACACCAGGTTTGTAGCTGTGGGTAGTATAAGTCATCATAGCATCAGTTTTGCTAGGATATTACTTTATTGATTAATCTATGCTAAGAACACATTACTGGATATGTTAACCTAGTACTACAGGATTTGTATTTATTGCATAACTTAGTTGAGTTACCAGTATTTGAGAGTGATGGGCCACTTGGCTCCACCCCTCACAACCGTCTACGCTACTTATAGAAAACATTTCAATTTGCTATATTTCTTATACTTTAGAATATTTATTATATTAATTCCTAAACTCTTTGTGAAAATAGATTATGTGAAATGAAATGCACTGAAATGTGTGCATCGATGCATTAATATTATGTAAGTGAAAACCAGGATTCATAACGTAAACGATAGTTACAGACATTAACCAGATATACAAAGATGATCTCGGTAACCTTATAACGCTATGTGCTAGTCGTGATGGCGACTTGGAATTATTGATATTAACTGCTATCAGTGAATATAGTACTATCATTACCTTGAAGGTCAGGGTCACCTGTCCACATCACCTTTAACCCACCTTGTTATAAATATCCTTCTAGCCCAAGCACCTCCACATGTTCGTGATTTCAATGTCTTACACTTATTATGAGTTTGTTCGGATGGATGTCTTTTGGAAGGTAAAATAATACCCAAATGACAGTATTTCATACATCATTATATTTTCCAAGTGTTTGCATTTATTTTATTACAAAAAATAGAAACATGGCTATGTAAAAGACTAATGAACAGGAGATGTCCAAAGTGGTGAGTTTCTTGAATAGCTTGGAGGGGGAACACTACCATGGTGTGTTGGATATTAGCTGCTGAAGCCACAAATAGACAGAGCGAGTGAGCAAGCGTGAGATGGAGGGTGGGGATGGCGGTGGGGGTGGGGGGATGGCTAGCTAAGACGTGACCGATCTGACCAGGTTTAAAGACTATCCCAACTAAATAATATGTTAATAATATATGGTTTTGCAACACCTATAAATACTTTATACCTCACCATCATTATGTTAATGCACCGTTGCACACATTTCACTGCATTTCATTTCACATAATTTATTTCCACAAAGAGTTTAGGAAATAATATAATAAATATTCTATAATATAAGAAATATAGCAAATTGAAATATTTTATATAAGTAGCCTAGATGATTGTGAGGGGTGGAGCCAAGTGCCCCATCACACTCAAATACTGGTAACTCAACTAAGTTATGCCATAAATACAAATCCAGTAGTACTAGATTAGCATATGAAGTAATGTGTTCTTAGCATAGATTAATTGATAAAGAAATATCCTTGCAAAATTGATGCTTTGATGACTTATACAACCAACAGCTACAAAACCTGATGTGTAACATCTTTGTGACCAGATTCGTATATTATTAGCAAAACAAGTAATTATAGTCCAGTCTATCTAGGGCAAAAATAGATACAACCTAGAACAAGTTGGTAGAGTAGCGATTTACAGTTTTGTGATCCTTTTCCACATCCAAATAACAACTCAAACATCTACCTCTATTTAAATAGTCAATCCAGGCGATATAAGACGGAGGACATAATGTGAGAGAGAGAGATGAGAGATTGAGAGAGAGAGAACGAGAGAGAGAGAGAGAGAGTTGCTTATATGACAATTTAAAAGGATATTTTTGTCTGAATAATATTAATATGAATAGTCAGTTCCAACGATATTTAAGGCATTTTTATTTAGAAAATATGATAACGATTAAAAACAATACGATGTGATAAGATTTCATAATAATTATTTTCCAAAAAGATATTTGACAACATGTTCCTTAAAGCAGAAGGTCTCAAGTATGTCTGTCAGATTAGTAACTAAACAGGAATAAAATCTCTCTCTCTCTCTCTCTCTCTCTCTCTTACTCTCTCTCTCTCTCTCTCTGTCCATGTATATTTAATTCAATATTTAAAGTTTTTTTGCGCAATTACCGTAATTTCCCTTCTCCTCCCTTTCGAACCATTCTAATTATGTACTGGTTGTTTGAACGTGGGCCACTTTCAGGGCATGATCTCACTGAGCTAGGCCCGGTGGGGCGACACCACTTTTGTAACTGGGTGTACATCGTACATTATTTTATCTCATGATTTGGCCACATCATAACTCAAATGTGAATATCCCAACAATGAAGTGAGTGGTTTTTGCTAATAAGGTCCACAATGATGTTCATCTTGATTCTACTGTGTTGCCTAAGAATTGTCGTTGGAAATTGTATTTACGATAATCAAGGGTTGTAAGCATGTGTATGGCTCTTTTTGAACATGTTGTTCTATTGTTTTTATAATGTGATGAGATCGATTGGGTGAAGAGCATAATTATTCTACTATGAAGTGGCGTCAATAAAATTGTAAAGTGACTCGTTTTAATTATAGAATTTATTGATAATGATACCCACAAGAATTCGTAGATTTCATTTTAATCGTCATCCTTGTCAAGGAATATCTCCTCCACATCATCGCATTCAAAAGTGACAATGACGGGTTCCACATTGTCATGGATATTGTCAGAGGACCAATAATCCTCCTCGAACTTCGTGGCTCCACTGATGGACCTTCCCAAATCTCGGTGGTTGCATATATTAAGAAGTCGGAGTGTAATCACACGTTTTCACTCATTTGCGCATCTAAGCAAATTGGCCATGGGCAGCACGATTGTGGCACACTTCAGTACCCTAGCGACAAACCAATTTCTGGGATTTATGTCAGTAAAGATCTATAGTATGTTGCTGAAATACTGTATTCAACTGCCAACCGAGCCAAAACAGTCATGTCCATTAACCATCGATTCATTGCTACCCCAACATTTCTATTCTTAAGCAATTAAACAAAACTATAAATTAGCTATGTGTAAGGCTTTATATCTGTGTGCAATTTAGAGAGAGAGAGAGAGAGAGAGAGAGAGAGAGAGAGAGAGAGAGAGAGAGAGAGGGGTTGGGTGTGCGAGGCAGATGGGGTGAGCTTCTCGTGTGACAAGGAGGGAACGGTTAAATGGAAGGGGTTATGTCGACTTATTCGAACATGTGCTCAGGGGTTTCGGTTTTGATTGACTATTAAGAGTATAAATTTACTAATCTATATATCATTATGCATTTCGGCGGGCGTTGTAAACATTGTGCTGGAATGTCATAACTGTCCCACTAAAAGCCTTGAAGATATTCTCAAAAAAAACTATGCCGACATCGGGTCTGAAATGGTTAGTAGTGGTACTCGATTTTTCAGAGATCAGCCAACGTTATAATGGAGTATTCAGAAATGTTTTTCATTTAAAAAAAATGTTAGCGTAATAATAATAATAATAATAATAATAATTAATAATAATAATAAGTATTATTGAAAGATATTTCAATAATACTTGTTTGGAAGAGGGTCTCCTTCCAATAATAATAATAGTAATAACAAATAATAATAATAATAATAATAATAATAATAATAATAATAATAATAATAATAATAATAAAAATCATAGTAGCACGAGTCTTCAAATGGAGGAACAAATCCACAGATATATAAATATACATATATTTAAAATTAAAACTCCAAGGTTAGCTTTCGGGAATTTATCAAGGGAAATCGAACAGATTCCCGAAATTTAAGTATATGTACATTTACGTAACTGTGGATTGGTTTCTCCAATAATAACAATAATATTAATATCTTTGAATGTGATATTTGACAATTGGCTCGGCGGTAGGAGAGAGATGTACAACCATTGGAACCTACATGTACCAAAAGGGGGGCATGAACTATCAGAATGACGCTGTGAACCCCACCGATCATGATAAAAAAGAAAGGCAGTTATGGACAAAGCATGAGGCAAAAACAGACTTACAAAGAAATAAAATTCCCTAACCAGTAAAACAGAAAAATGCATAATTAAATAAAAACGAATACGAAATTCTCGCAAGTGACCGAGTAAATTGAATATGCAGAAGCAGACAATCATTTTGCAAAAAGTATTTGAAAATTTAGGATAGTGTGAGAATCCTTTAAAAAGTCCTTTCCAGGATTTTGCTAAAATAGAGGACTGTATCACATGCATTAATCTATTTTTAACCAGTGAACAAAGAATTGTAATGAAGTCTTGTTACAGACAACTGCAACTGATTGGCTTGAAACAAAATTAGCAATTGAATGTGATATTTGATGGGCTTCCCTCAGTTCCAAATGGTTATGACATAAACATTTTCTGGCGATAAATGCTCTGTTAATATTTTTCAGAGTTAAAACAAAAATTATGAAATCTCTATCGGTTGTCTGGAAATTATTTATGTATCTGAATAAGCATGTTCAGGAACATGACTGATAGATAATAACACCCCAATTGATTTTTGATAGATAGATCAATTCGAAACATTGAGATAAAAGCGAATATATTGTATACGTATATTGAAATAATCAATATGGCTATGTTACCACAATTTTGCAAGAAATATAATGGGGCTACTCACGTCCTAATGTGCATTATGAACTTTTTGAAAAAATCTGTACCATATAAGCTTTGCGAATTATTAGGTGGGTCACAATAGATTTATATGAAAATCATAACATAGTCATGGATTTCCATATCAGTTAAATATGAGTTGTAACTTCTAGTTTATAGCGAATAACTTTCATTTAAATATAATTAGTATGTTCATAACATCAACATGGCTATTCAACAGTCTTTTTCCAAAGTTTTCCTTGTGACGATATGATCGTTCCTAATTCTTCAACGAGTAAAATTTTACACCCTGCTTTTTTTTATTGCACTTCTTTTTTACAAGAACCTCCAATAAATATCATTCTTGGGCCCCATAACTTTAGTATACTTGTCAACCTTCCTTCTGTAACATTCTTCGGGAATGTATGCAGTCTACTTGTTTACTCTTTCCTACCTACTTCGATCATCTTATTTCTGTTTACATATGTACACAATTATCCCTGTTTCCTTGTTCTTTCACCGCTTCGCAAGTTATCTAACTTTATGCATTGTATCTTACCTCTCCCTTAAAAAATAAAAAAAATAATATATATATATTTCGTAACTTTACCTATACTGGTTGCCCCGCTTCAATAAAAAAAAAAAAATGAAATATCCAGGAAAAAATTGTAGTCTGTTTTTAGAGAAATTGCGATTTCTGTTTATTGCAAACCTTTGATTCGACCCCAGTCATTTAGAAATTCGAGATATCACGTACCGGATCCGCCACATGACACATTCTTAGAATGCTCATTATTTCGAATAACAAACAGCACTTTGTATTACGCATACCTTTAGTAATAACTTAAGCGAGGAATGAGAATTTTAAGTCGAATTAATTCAACATAGTCAACAAGATTATCAGACCTCTCAGATTTCAGTTTTCTGATGAAATGGGAAATATAAAAACTCACCCAACTCTTTATTTTCAAGACACTCTGCTTCCAGGGTGTCGGTGACTCACAGCGCCTCTCATTTCCTGAAACTTCAAATGTTTTGTCTTTATGAGGTGAATTTCATGGCTGTAGCTTCCCCCTAAACATTGCCTATGTTCATTTCCACCCGGCGCCATACTTGTCCCTACCTTGTTACGAGATCGAAGTGTTTTAAACGTGTCTTAACATACATAATTTACTTTACACATACATACAC
>NC_061107.1:36140736-36142201 GCF_015104395.2 Macrobrachium nipponense | reverse complement strand
GTGTATGTATGTGTAAAATAAATTCTGTATGTCAAGACACGTTTAACACTTCGATCTCGTAAACAAGACGGGGACAAGTAATGGCGCCGGGTGGAATGAACATAGGCAATGTTTAGGGGGAAGCTACAGCCATGAAATTCACCTCATAAAGACAAAACGTTAGATGTTTCAGGAAATGAGAGGCGCTGTGAGTCACCGACACCCTGGAAGCAGAGTGCCATGAAGATAAAGAGTTGGGTGAGTTTTTATATTTCCCATTTCATCAGAAAACTGAAATCTGAGAGGTCTGATAATCTTGTTGACTATGTTGAATTAATTCGACTTAAAATTCTCATTCCTCGCTTAAGTTATTACTAAAGGTATGCGTAATACAAAGTGCTGTTTGTTATTCGAAATAATGAACATTCTAAGAATCTTTCATGTGGCGGATCCGGTACGTGATATCTCGAATTTCTAAATGACTGGGGTCGAATCAAAGGTTTGCAATTAACAGAAATCGCAATTTCTCTAAAAGCAGACTACAATTTTTCTTGTATAGGTATTTCATATTTTTTTTATTGAAGAGGGCCAACCAATATAGGTAAAGTTACGAAATATATATTTTTTTTAAGGGAGAGGTAAGAAATACAAATGCATAAAGTTAGATAGCTTGCGAAGCGGTGAAAGAACAAGGAAACAGGGATAATAGTGTACCTATGTAAAAAGAAATAAGATGATCGAATTAGGTAGGAAAGAGTAAACAAGTAGACTGCATACATTCCCGAAGAATGTTACAGAAGGAAGGTTGATAAATATACTAAAGTTATGGGACCCAAGAATTATATTTATTGGAGATTCTTGTAAAAAAAAAAAAAAAAAAAACCAAAAAAAAAAGTGCAACTAAAAAAAAGCAGGGTGTAAAATTTCTTACTTCGTTGAAGAATTAGGAAGCGATCATATGTCGCCAAGGAAAACTTTGGAAAAAGACTGTTGAATAGCCATGTTGATGTTATTAACATACTAATTATATTTAAATGAAAGTTGTTCGCTCTAAACTAGAAGTGACAACTCATATTTAACTGATATGGAAATTCATGACTATGTTATGAATTTCATATAAATCTATTATGACCCACCTAATAATTCGCAAAGCTTTTATGGTACAGATTTTTTCAAAAAGTTCATAATGCACATTAGGACGTGAGTAGCCCCATTATATTTCTTGCAAAATTGTGGTAACATACCCATATTGATTATTTCAATATACGTATACAATATAGCCGCTTTTATCTCAATGTTTGGAGTTGATCTATCCATCAAAAATCAATTGAGGTGTTATTATCTATCAGTCATGTTCCCGAAAACGCTTATTCAGATACAAAAATCCTTTCCAGACGACAGATAGAGATTTCATAATTTTTGTTTTAACTCTGAAAAATGTTCACATAGCATTTATCGCCAGAAAATGCTGATGTTATAACCATTT
>NC_061107.1:36123236-36133236 GCF_015104395.2 Macrobrachium nipponense | reverse complement strand
TTTTTTTTTTTTATTAAAAGAAAATATATTACGAAACATGACTTTTTCCATATCAAACCACTATTTTGCATTTCCAAGGTGCTAGTTTAGGATATAAAAATAAAAACTGCAAATAGTTTTCTTAAACTGCCCTCTGGATGCTTTCCTAATTATCATTTATTTTCAGTTTCTGTTCTAGAAGTACAATTTTCTAGCACAAAGAATATACAGAAAAGTAGAAGAGTATTATATACTATAGAGTTCAAAAGTAATGATCAATAATTGATGGACTATGATATACATTTTAGATTGGAACGATAAACATATGCCTCAGCAACTTTACAAGTTTGAGGAAATTGCGAAGTCTGGTATACAATAGCGTGAGATAATGCAATAGAGCTAATAAAAGCCTGTTCGATTGCAGTTTATATGATGGTAAAGATATTTTACAGTAGGACTTATTGTTTCCACGGAAGCGCACACCTATGACTGATAATACTGAAATAAATCTATGGATGATACAGACACGCGTATATCCTACCTACTCCCGGAATGGTCAAAAGAAAAACATGCCATAAGTATGGTGGAAAGGGTACCTAGTCAAAATTTTCTTGTACATAAGCTGGAATGGGCTACGTTTGGAACAGAGAGTACTTTCCAAACATGATTAAAGGAAAGGAAAAAGAAAGCAAAGATAGAGTATCTGCCACAAAAGAAAAGAGAAGGACGGAGAGAAGTTAATTCAGAATTTAGCAGAGACCAGCCAGGAACAAGAAGCAATTGTCGAGAACATAACATATATAATGATTGAAGGAAAAGTAACGATGATTTCAGCTGTTAATTAAAAGAAAACTGTAAATAATTCTGTAAAAAAAGCAGCTTTTACTCCCTGCAAGATGATTATGTATATATTGTTGGTGCGCCAATAGCTAAAATTAATTGAAAAAGAATAAGCACGCAAACTGAAGAACCTAAAATCTAGATAGCTGGTATAGAGTCTTGTTTGAGTCAGAGGAGTTGAAATCAATGTGTAACTTTTGAATATAGACTCAGAAAAGGGAATCTATACTCAAAGTCTTTGAATTTAAAACTATGAATTAATTGCTTATGGACAGTTACAGATAGCGAACAATTATCGGAAGCAAAAACGGATGATATATATACTATAATTTTTGAAGTTAGTAATAAAGAAATTTAAATTTCGGCTCATATTTAAGGGCTTCCAGCCACTTTTGATAATTTAATATCCGAATTTATTAAAAGAGCAGACTAAAGTAGTCTGTTATATGTACATATCGTTAGACGGCCGCGTTGTTTAAACATAACATCAATGATATAAATAAATTAGTATATGTAGAGGACACTCAACCACTATTATTTAAATTTCAGCATAAGTTTAGTGAAAGGAAAATTGCCTTTATTAATAAACTATTCTTAATTACAGTCATGGCTACTGAGATGGAGACAATGGGTTAAACACTGAATGTAATATCTATGGAATAGTATTTCAGCTTGTCAATGCATATGCGAGAAAAATCCCTTTTGTCCCAAGGTCTGATTAGTTTTAATAAAGCCGTAAAAAAATTTATTTAGAGAAAACAAAGCGCCAAGCACAAGTATGATTGCGTGAGAATCTAGAATGATCAGTTACAAAACGAAAAAAGGACATTAATTCCCGGATACAGTATCGGTCCCGTGAACAGGCAGAAACTTGTGAACATCGTATGTCTTGACATTACTTTCATTTTGTATTTTTTCCCCCAGCCGGAAGTGGATATATATATATATATATATATATATATATATATATATATATATATATATATATATATATATATATATATATATGTGTGTGTGTGTGTGTGTGTGTGTGTGGTGTGTGTGTGTTGTGTGTGTGTGTGTGTGCTTTAGTGTATTTTCAATCCCTATTGCTTTCCCAAAGTACAATATCATTAAATGTAAACGAACAGTAGAAGGTACAGAGGTCATACTAACTTTTCTTTTTAAACTTAAATGTTGTTTTATGTCTCTGGTGTACTACTACGTTTAGGAAAAGTAAAGACAATATTTTTCAAATACTTTATCCGCTTCGGAATTTTTTGCTTCTTTTTGTACATTTAACAAGATATTGTATCATGGATACGTTTTGAATTTAATGCTTCTGGAAAGTGGAACTTATTGGGATATATGTTGACTGTCAAATTCATAATAGTCTTTCAGCAGATACTATCTGATTTGTGTCTGACTTTGAATTTAAAATATTTCAAAACTGCAGCTAATATGATAAAATAAGGGTTGAAAATACATTTGCAAAGTTAGTCATATTCAATAAAATTCTTGTACTGCCAGTAATTATTATATGAGGAAAATTAATCGGTAAAGGTTTGATAAACGTAAATGGGATTTCTTTTACCTGCATGCCCTGCGATACACTAACATTCTGTTAAAAAAACAAAAAAATATATGTATTCGCGTTTTTTTAGAATAACCAGATAAGGAGGAAGTAAAAGTTTTTTTTTAATATATATATTTTAATAAGCGGCTGTTTTTACTTAAGAGTTCTTATAATTCAAGTCTTTTGTTTTTTGGCTATTAAGTATGTATATAATTTGTTAATATTTACCTATTATTATTATTATTATTTTTTGGGAGGGGGTCTAGTACATAGCCATCCTATTTTGACTGCCTCCTTAGTAGTCCATCACTTATCTAATTATGTCGCTGTTTCCAGGAGCACATTCTTCTGCATGAGTCCTAATCTAATCTTTACAGATTCCTTTTGACGGATCTTGCGATCGGGCCTAATGTCCCTATGATTATGGATACAATTTCCACTGGCATATCCCATATCCTTCTATTTTCTATTTCAGGTTTTGATACTTGCCAATTTTTTCACTTCTTTCTCATCTACTCTGGTGTCCCATGGTATTGAGACATCAATGAGTGGGTATTTTCTTCTGGTTTTGTCAATCAACGTCACGGCTATTATTATTATTATTATTATTATTATTATTTTTTTTTTTTTTTTTGCTCTATCACAGTCCTCCAATTCGACTGGGTGGTATTTATAGTGTGGGGTCCGGGTTGCATCCTGCCTCCTAGGCGTCCATCACTTTCTTACTATGTGTGCCGTTTCTAGGATCACCTCTTCTGCATGAGTCCTGGAGCTACTTCAGCCTCTAGTTTTTCTAGATTCCTTTTCAGGGATCTTGGGATCGTGCCTAGTGCTCCTATGATTATGGGTACGATTTCCACTGGCATATCCATATCCTTCTTATTTCTATTTTCAGATCTTGATACTTATCCATTTTTTCCCTCTCTTTCTCTTAACTCTGGTGTCCCATGGTATTGCGACATCAATGAGTGATTACTTTTCTTCTTGACTTTGTCAATCAACGTCACGTCCTGGTCTGTTTGCACTATCACCCTATCCGTTCTGATACCATAGTCCCAGAGGATCTTTGCCTGATCGTTTTCTATCACTCCTTCAGGTTGGTGCTCGTACCACTTATTACTGCAAGGTAGCTGATGTTTCTTGCACAGGCTCCAGTGGAGGGCTTTTTGCCACAGAATCATGCCTCGTTTTGTACTGGTTCTGTGCAAGTGCCGGGCATTCACTTGCTATGTGTTTATGGTTTCATTTTTCATATTGCACTTCCTACATATGGGAGAGATGTTATTTCGTCTATCGTACTTTGAACATATTTGGTTCTTAGGGCCTGATCTTGTGCCGCTGTTATCATTCCTTCAGTTTCCTTCTTTAGCTCTCCCCTCTGTAGCCATTGCCAATTGTCATGCTGGCTAGTTCTTTGTCTGTCTCATGTATTGTCCGTGCATTGGTTTGTTGTGCCAGTCCTCTGTTATTTCTGTCTTTCTCCTGTCTCTGTATATTTCTGGGTCTTCGTCTACTTTTATTAGTCCTTCTTCCCATGCACCCTTTAGCCACTCGTCTTCACTGGTTTTCAGATATTGCCCCAGTGCTCTGTTTTCGATGTTGACGCAGTCCTCTATACTTGGTAGTCCCCTCTCCCTCCTTCCTTTCGTGTTTATGTATAGTCTTCCGTATTTGCTCTTGGGTGTAGTGCTTTGTGTATTGTCATTTGTTTCCTGGTTTTCTGATCTATGCTGCGGAGTTCTGCCTTCGTCCATTCCACTATTCCTGCGCTGTATCTGATTACTGGCACTGCCATGTGTTTATGGCTTTTATCATATTTCCGGCGTTGAGTTTTGACTTGAGTATCGCCTTGAGTCTCTGCATATATTCTTTCCTGATCGTGTCCTTCATCTCTTGTGCTTTTATATCTCCTCCTTTTCCATTATTCCCAGGTATTTATATCTGTCTCATCTATGTGTTTGAGTTGCTCCCATCTCGGTAGCTTTATCCCTTCAGTTCTCGTTACTTTGCCTTTTTGTATGTTGACTAAGGCGCCATTTTCTATTCCAAACTCCATCCTGATGTCCCCAGATACAATCCTTACAGTCTGGATTAGGGTATCTATTTCCTTGGTGCTCTTACCATACAGCTTGATGTCGTCCATGAACATCAGATGGTTGATTTATTGCCTCTTTTCTTGAGTTGGTACCCGGCATCCATCTTCTGTAGTACTTTTGTCATGGGAATCATGGCTACTAACGAAGAGTAGTGGGGACAGTGAGTCGCCCTGGAAGATCCCTCTCCTGATATTACCTCTGCTAGTCTTATTATTATTATTATTATTATTATTATTATTATTATTATTATTATTATTATTATTGTACTTTGGAAGCAGACCCTCTCTCAAGCATACTTTATTAAAGGTAATGGCTACTTCAGCAGCGTTACACTTGTAGAGATTCTTCTCTATTTTCCGATAGTAGATCAGCATGGGGCAGACCCCTGCTGTCAACCCCAAATATAAACGAGGACGGACACCGCTCCAAGATCAATCCACCTCAGCTTCCCAGCCCGAGGATGTCTGGCAGCTCCAGACGAAAGCTCGCTTGCTTCAAGAAAGAGAGAGAGAGAGAGAGAGAGAGAGAGAGAGATAGAGAGAGACATATATACGTATATACGTAATGACATTGATAACTATGGTATCCATAGTTTATCTGTAAAAATTCAAATATATACCCACCAATTTTGACTGTATTTGATCATGACCTCCATAGGACGCTCTACTAGCCTCTAAGGAGCACGGAAAAAAGCCGCCATTTTTCGAAAATAGAGAAGATCTCTACAAGTGTAAACGCTGCTGAAGTAGCCATTACTTTTAATAAAAGTATATATTATTATTATTATTATTATTATTATTATTATTATATTATTATTATTATTATAATATTTTTATTATTATTATTATTATTATTATTATGTTTATTATTATTATTAGTATTATTATATTATTATTACTGTACAGCGATTGCGATAAAACATGAAATTATATCCATAAAGTTTATGATTTCAGTTCTTTTAATTAGTAATGCACGACTGACCAAAAAAAAAACCATATGTAAGCAAATGAAATGTTCATATTATTTTCTACGTCTCATTTTACTTTATAATTCTACGTGAACAAAAATAAGTATAAAAGGATGCTGGTTTTACTCTATTTTCCATAATACAAGAACAATAGTAAATTAGGATTAATTTTTATAATAAATGAATAATGTTCTGATGTGTATATATAATATTCTACATACACAAATTTATGAAATCTTATCATAGTTATGGGGTACGTTATGGTAATAAGTAATGAGACTGCAACAAAGGCTCGATTCATACAAGCATGAGGTTTATTTGCAAACATCAATAACATAAGGTACATAAATGATAATACTCTCATACTACGATCGTGAATGGTGATCCATCTTGCAATACTAGCGCGAGTGTCACGGTAGATATCAGATAATTTTTCTTAAATAATTGGAGGTGTTTTTATTGAATAAGTTCTACTTATGATCCATGTTCCTCGTTGGACGAGTGCTTTACTTACTCACCTACTGTTTGCTGTTTGTATGGTATTTTTACGTTTGCATGGAACCAGTGGTTATTCAACAACGAGACCAGCGGCTTTACGTGACTCCTGAACCAAGTCGAGAGTAAACTTCTATCAGAAATGCACATCCTCTACCCGTCAGTGGAATGCCCGATAATCGAAACTCGCGGCCAACGAGTTGCAGGCAAGAAAACATACCGATTACGCTACTGAGGGCGCTATGCTTACATACTGGGTTCGGTAGGTGATTAGAATGATTTCGCGATATAAAGTCGTTTCGGATCCTGCAATAAGTTGCATATTCCGTTGCGAGATAACTTATTGGTTCCTAGCCCAGCCACGTTAAAAAATATCTAATCATTCGGGCCAGCCCCAGGGGAGCTGTTAATCAGCTCAGTGGTCGGTTAAACTAAGTTATACTCAAGTTTTTTAATTTATGATTTATATTCAAATCATATTGTAAAATCGCAATGAGATAACAACATAAAACTTATTTTTTTTGACGCAGTTATTCACAATACGATAATTATAGGGTTTTATCATCATTTTCTCTCTTCAGCAATGGAACCAAGAAGGCAGAATGTCATACAGATTAATATTGGTATGAGATAAAGTAAAAAGAGAGACCTTCTGCTAATGAGTAACTTTCATTAAAAATTCGACCATTTTAACTTATTTTATTTTAGACATTTCAACTTTAGTAATGGAAATTATAGTTTCTGTAATGATGATGATAAAAGTTATTGATCCCTTTTTCACGTAATCAATAGGATATTATAAAGGCAGATAAACTAGAATATAAAACAGAAAATTAAACTTATTTCTACTTATCAAATTGACGACAGAAATAGTACCCAGTCGACGTTTTTTCAAGACGAAAATGATCGAAGTGAACATTATCGGTCGCAATGAAAGCTTATAAAACCGCCTATTAAAATGGAAATCACGTAACTTGGCTCTCGCACTGAAAAAAAAAAAAAAAAAAAAAAAAAAAAAAAACGTACTTGGCAGGGTCTGTGAATGAACTGACAGCGATAAATCGAAGCATGCCATTAGATCTCTCTCTCTCTCTCTCTCCCATCTCGTCTCTCTCTCTCTCTCTCTCTCTGTCATTTGAGTAGAGACCATATCACAACCATTTTGCCAATCAGCACACAAGACTGATATAATTAGGTGCACTAGTGAATAAAGCAATCTCTCTTCTCTCTCTCTCTCTCTCTCTCTCTCTCTCTCTCTCTCTCTCTGCAATTCTTTTTTCTTTCAGTACAGAGTTATCACTAATATTCGGTAAGCAGGGAGGACGAAAATGAAACCGTCAAAAATGCCAATAGATTAAGTTCTTAATTCATCTCATTTCTTTTAATGATAAACAGGAGATTTCATGAAGTAATATCAGTTATATGTTATATTTGTTCGTGAAATACACAGAACATGCTTCAACCAGCAATGGTCTGGATATTGCCTTCTTGCGTGGCATATCACGGTTTTTTTTTTTTATTATCCATAACGTTCATTATTCATAGCAATGTAGAATCTTCCGATTGATAATATTGGTTAATGCTTTGTTTGAGCTTTCATAGTTTCCCGATCAAACTTTCCAAGGTTTTCTATTGAGTTTGGTATCTGACAGATGGAGATACTTCGAGATAAGAGGTGGGCTTTAATTCTTGCTCTTTGGCGACCTCTGTCAGAGGGCCTGGGAAAATAGAATATATTACGTTAAGCACTCTTTTTCTTTTACAAAAATAATAAAAAAGTTTATTTATCACTTATAATCTTCTTTTATGCTTTTGTCTAGGATAGAAATCGCTCATGTTAATCTTTCTCCGGGTATAATTAGGTAGTATATAATTGAAAGTAAGCCAATAAAGGTAATGAGTCAGGAAATTTGATCGATGTCTATCCTATTTCCAAATAGTGTAGGAAGACGCTCTTATTGATTCCACTGTTCTTTCCTCTTTCCACTAACTAGCAGGTAAATGTTTCCGAAAATTACTAAAATCTTTATAAACTAATATATATTATAATGCTTTGGGGCGAGTATGATTGCAAGTATGCCTTTCGAATATTTCTCAGCAACATAAGCGGTAATTATAGTTATGCATATATGCTTATTCCTAACCATTTAAAGATTACCTGTTTCACACACACACACACCACACACACACACACACACACACACACACATATATATATATATATATATATATATTATATATATATATATATATATATTATAGATATATATATATATATATATATATATATATATCTACGTAATGCTTACATTCCAATAGCATTTACCTTTGCGTGTATAAGTCGTCGTATGCTGATCGGATCTGAGACAGAATGCAGTATTAGGACTCTGCAAAAGAAGAATAACCATTTTTTTTTTTCCATTTTCAACCACACCTCTTATGTCATACATAGTTGGAATGCATTTCCTTATTCCTTAAGTAAATGAAAACTCTGCAGAATACTTTATATGATTGTTATTATAAATCGTATTATTATTATTATTCCTCATACTATTACTGGCGTATTCGTAATATTAGTAAGAACAATTACATCAGACATTACAATAGTAGTAAAAGTTTGGTTTGAAATGGCAAGATTAAAATAATCTTTTTCTACCCTTTCGAAGGAGTACATCAATCTTTCAAACATGATTATAATGATCAAGATAATCATCAAATAAATAGATAAATAAGAGTTTTAATGAACTGTATTTTGAAACAATCTCGACTATAAAGTGCGATAACTTTAAATGAGTAATTGAAAGCTAAGTAAAAGAGAAATTCTTTTTATCTGAAGAAAATCCAATGTCCCTCACAGATTTTATGTCTATGTAAAAGAAGAGAAAAAAAGCTAAATTACAAAGGGACAATGAAGAGTAAGGGGGACTTGTTTTTAGAGAAGTAGTGGAGTAAAAGATAATTTGTTAAAAAGGGAATTAGATTGTCATTACTGATGACGACAGAGACTGAAAAAATGAAGTTGCTATGACTTTAGAAAGAAAATCTGAGGAGTTTTGGTTAAGTGAGAAAGAGAGGCTGAATCAAGGTAAGCAAGAGAAATTTCTTTGTAAATATGTTAGATACTGGCGATGGAAGTCGCTATAAAAGCCACAACATCATTTGGTCAGGGGAATTATAAATTGAAAATGACGATAGATGTGGAAATTTCTACGAGACACTACATACAAATAACGGAAGAATATTTATAAAACAATTATGAAATGTATGTGATGCTGAGAGTATTTGCACAATGTTTCCCAAACCCTTTTTCTTCATATTCAAGGAAACATTTAAGCGAGAAGAGAACAATATGAGCCTGTCTTTTCATTATATACTTTACACTTTTAGGTGGTACATCCAAACAAAACTTCAGTAATAAAGCTAATCATTATGATTAAATGTGCTAAAATATGTGTGCCACGTTTAGTCATTATATAAAGGCACCCAGTCCTTCATAACTTAATAAGATTAAATAAAACAAAACAAAGAGGTTTTTTTCTTATTTTCTCTGTTCGTACAATATCCTTTAGATAATGTAGAATTTTCTAAATGATGAAAATTTTTTCTTGTATCCTGTTTCATGAATATATATTGAAGTTTACAAATGAAGACGGATAATTAAACCAAGGTACATTAAATGTCTTAACTACACTTTACTAAACAGTTTCTAATTAGAATGTTGATACTAACAAGCTAACAATGCTAAAATATTAGCGTGAGGTGATGATAACAGAAACTTATTTCGCTAAAATAAGGTAACCTTGATCCGTCTCCCATTGCGTCAACATGAAATGCCGCTTATCTTAATTGAACTTGATATAACATTACGGAATCTTTAATAGCAAACGCTCCCTACGCCAACTGCGAGACGAACTCGTGCAGTTCGCTATAGGTGCTTAGATAATCAAGGTCATTAGCCTGGACAACGAATGATTTAATCAGCAGTAATGACGCACTGGAGAACCTATGCAGACTCTGAGAGGTCCTTAATATCGTTTAAATGGTCCGGAACGATTATCGAAAGTTAAC
>NC_061107.1:36105736-36115736 GCF_015104395.2 Macrobrachium nipponense | reverse complement strand
AAAAAGCCATCTCTTCTCCCATTGAGTGTTGGAATTACCCCCTACAGGGATGAGGATTCAAAAGGATCGTGAGCCAGCGGCTCGCTCTCAGAACGACTTTGGGGCTCAGAAGGACACCAGACCTAAGACAGGTCAGATCTCCTCCTGCACTCGCCAGATTGCGCTTTCTCCTCCTTTGTCTGCTTCCCCCTGCTCTTTCTGGGAAGTCCCAAGTATATGCTTAAAAAGTCCATAGTGCATGGAAACATCAAGGAGATGACTACAAGCCTCATGAATCCAGGTATTGTGAGAGTAAGTATAGTTCAGCCAGGGAATTGTTTTTACCTTTGTCTGTATTTCATTTCCTTTTTCCAAGGCAACTTGTGTAGTTTCTCATTTCCCCATCTGGGCTCAATTCCGTGATTACTCCCCTTGTAATACTATTGAACATTCCCCTAATAAATTCAAGCAACGAAATAGTTCTCTTTGCGTAAATTACAGTCATTTCATTCTACCCCCAACTCCTGAGTGGACTTTTTGATTGAAAGAAAGTATTGTGCAACATTTGCCTCATGTGCCCGCGCACCTTATGCCAGCGTCCTATCTATTTGCAAACGAATACCATGCCTGATTGCAGCAGAAGTTGGAAACCCTTGGAGCAAGCTTGCATTTTCAATCCATTAGCGCAAAATTTCTGAACACCGTGTCTGGATTGCTCCAGCCACGTGTTGCGGTGGAGGATTGACAAGCAAACTTTTTTTCCCCTTTTTTTTTAGTCTCCTTGACCCCGGTGTAATTCATGTAAATACAGTGCATTTAAAACTAGTCCAGCTTTTATGTAAATTCCTCCTTCCTCAGTGATATCGGCCTTATGCCTGGATAGTTTTATTTCCTTTGTTTTGTTTTGATCCTCGTCCTCCATTTTAAGGCCCCAAATTTTTCAGTGTAATTACATTTCCTTGGAGTGAACGAGTAAAATCAGAATAATATATATATATACTACTATATATATATATATACTCTATATAATATTATATATATATATATATATATATATATATATATATCTATATATCAGCAATAGAAGAGTTCCGTGAAATCGGAGTCAAATAATAGATATTAAAACCAGGGCTTGAATGAAGAGCATCTTTATTTGCGACTAGTTTCGGAGATTTACTTTCCTCCGTCATCGGGCAATCTATAATGGAATATCAGTTACACTTAAAATCATTGAAGTAACATAAGTTACAAAGGAAAATAAAATAATGTAAAATTACACAATTACAAGACGTAAAGATCTTCCAGTCTGCATATATGAAATTCCTTGCAAATAGTATGATAAAGTCTATTACGGACAGACCGGTAAATCTCTGTCACAACGTCTCAAACAGCACCAATATTCTGTGAGAACTGGGCAAATATTGAATGCATTATTCGTGCATATGAGAGATTTAGATCATCCTATTAAATGGAGTCAAGCAAGAGCCTTAATCCCTGTAATGTTTTGGACTGTACGGATACTTGTATTTCTGACTATGATTTTCCTGTGGTATTCGCTTATTTAATGAAGTCCACGTGATCTACTGCTCTTTTTTTAAATATATATATATATATATATATATATATATATATATATATTATATATATATATATATATATATATATATATATAATTTTAATTTTTGGGGGTCGCACAAAACAGGTGAAAGTGCTGAACGGGATCGCACTACGAAAAGCCTGGGAATCCCTGGTGTAAATTCTTATATGCAAAAGTACTCCACTGAGTTTGCTGAGTCACATGAATTACGTTGATAAATATAGTAGTCTTTTTTTTTGAAAGCATATATCCTGTCTTTGATAAAATAATCAAGAGTGTTAGAGTTCTCGGATTACGAAAAAGATGAATCCAAACTGAGGTAACCACAAAGCTTGCGGAGCGGAACTCAGCTCTTGAAGGGATAAAGTTTTAAGGTAAACTACAGCTTAATTACAGTCGACCGACAATCTATCACAGTCAGTTCTTAATAAGTAACCAAAATAGTATAGGAAACGTTCATTTCCAAAGAAATACTCGCCGCGCATCTGCTACTTAGATCTACCTAAACAATAAATAATCCTTTTGGGGAACAATTCCATAACATTAAGAAATGACTCTAATAGTGACCAAGTTATTATTATTATTATTATTATTATTATTATTATTATTATTATTATTATTATTATTATTATTATTATAGTAGCAGTAGTAATAGTAGTATAGTAATAATAGTTTTCCTATCTTCAGAAAAGCGATTTTACGTTTTGTTCCTTATACCGATTTTCAGAGACGTGGAAATCGCCTGTAATTAACTTCATCAACGGCGCGCCAATACTTCAAAAGTTTTGAGGATCCCATTATGCATGGTTCAGCAGAGGACAGAGAGAGAGAGAGAGAGGAGAGAGAGAGAGAGAGAGAGAGAGAGAGAGAGAGAGAGAGTTGCTTATAGGATAATAAAAAGGATATTTTTGTCTGAATAATATTAATATGAATAGTCAGTTCCAACAATATTTAAGAGAGAGAGAGAGAGAGAGAGAGAGAGAGAGAGAGAGAGAGAGAGAAGGCATTTTTCTCCGAATTTGTAGACTAAAACTGTTTGTTTTTCGATCTCGAGGTGACGCTATATCTTTTCCGAAGAGATAATTGCGGTGTGCTTAAGTATCGTACACAGTCAAATGGCTCGTAAATTCTGCTACCAGAAGAACAACTTGAACTTAACAGTTTCGAGGCGAGCGGACTTCTTAATGCAAGGTATGAACCATTATACTCTCAAACTTTAACTGTTGCAATGATAGTGTGTTTTTTTCATCGTTCGTGTTTTGGTAAAACACTTCTTTGTTGTTCTTTGGGGCGTTAATTGATAGAATGAACATTTCTGATGCAGGCAAAACCAGGAAGACTAAGAGTATAGAGTAACGCATCTTCTGTTGCTTAATGACGTACATGTGAGCACAATGAAGTACTTCTATTGGTTATCTTGTCCAGGGGGAATCATGTACAAAGGACTCTTAACAAATACGAGCATGCACATTAATTGTGTACTCATATAGTCATATTACATAATAACTTTCAGATTCATTATGACGAACAAGCGTACATGAATAAAATTCTGTTACTTACAAACCCTACTCCTTCATACGTTCGTCAGTTGCTTCTTTCATCTTTCATACCTTTACTTTAGGATCATTAGCATTTGTAGAATTAGCTTTTCATTATCAGTATTTACACTATGGATGTACTAGGTAAAAGAATTAGGGAATGACACTCTATGGGAATATGCATATGACCCTGTGATTATGGTAGAATTGTGCAGAAAAATATAAAAGAAGGGCAAAAGAGTGGCAGGAATCTCTTGAATGGGGTAGTATGAAGGCAAAATTAGAAGAAACAAACGTTATGGGCCCAGCAAATAGGGAGGATGGCTAGACTTGGAACTGGTAGATAATTTCAAATACTTAGGATGCACTTTACGCCAGGACTGAAAGGTGTGAAGCTTAGGTGAAAGTAGGACAACACTTTGTATCTTGGAGGGGTATGTGGCAAAAGATGCAAAATGAAACAATAAAATAAAGGTCTATTGCTATGTCATCAGGCCAGTGTGATTTATGGTAAAAAAAAAAAAAATATGGGCATTCCAAGAGAGATGAGAGTCAGAAGCTAGAGCCAATAGAAATGAGGGTGCTAAAATGGATTTGACCCAACTGCGTGACAGGCTGGAAAATGAAGAGTTTGTGAGACGATCAGTACGATAAGAGAGTCAGGATTGAGACGGCGTGGGAATATGGTAAGGATAAGAGAAGAGAAAGTAGTAAAGAGGGAAGGGAATGACAAGGGAGACACAAATGATTAGACAGTGATACAGCGAAGGATGATGAAGGAGATGGGTTTTCGTGAAGGAAGAGCTTTCGATAAGAACATCTGGGAAGACGCACCATGGAAAAGACCTTTTTGAATTAGAATAGTGGTATGCAAGCAGAAGCCAACAATTTAATAATACAGCATCGTAAATTCTTAGGAAAGGTTGCGGGAAACTGATGTAAAAAGGCTGGCAATCATTCGGATTAGTTAAATGTACTTAGAGTTGAAAAATAGATTTGAAACGAATCAGAAGACATGTGTCCCACTAATTCTTAATAAGCCGGTTCAATTTACCTCGTAGTATAATCGGCTCTCAATACAGTATTATATCCTCATTCCCGGAAAGAGCAAAGGAACGGAATAGCGATAAGATTTTACCCTAAAACTAGTATGACTGAACACTATTTAATTTTCATGTAATGATACACGTATATTTAAATTGAAGTTTATAGAATATACAGGAATGATATTAGAAATCCTATTTTATAATAATTAATCATTAAACAGAATGGATCATTACAAAACATATATTGAAAGTAAAGTTTATCTAAATGGCACCTGCAAATAATGATAGGAGACAATATTGCTTATTTTGTATTTAAGTAAAGTCCTCGTTGGACGAGTGGATTTCGCGCTCGGCTACCAATCCGGTGGACCGAAGTTCGATTCTCGGCTCGCCAACGTGGAATCAAAGGAATTTATTTCTGATGATAGAAATTATTTCTTGATACAATGTGGTTCGGATCCCATAATAAGCTGTAGGTCCCGTTGATAGGTGACCAATTGGTTCCTAGCCACGTAAAAATATATAATCCTTCGGGCCAAACCCTGGGGAGAGCTGTTAATCAGTTCAGTGGTTCTAGTAAAACTAAGATATACTTAACTTTGTATTTACGTATAACGTTGATAAGATATTAAAGTCTTTTAAAGGTTTCAGTGCAAAGGTACACACACACATAGTGAAAGCGTTTACAATAATGTAGTACAGAATAACAAAGAACCCCAGGTAAACTTAAATATAAAAATAAGAATATGAAGGTTCTTACATAACCTTTAAAAATCCTTGAAAAATCATAAGGAAACTAATGTAGTTTGACTAAAGTTTAATTCACACAGTGGAAGGAGGAAGCTAAATATTTAAACTTGCTTTACATCCTTTTTTCTTCGAATCTAACCAGGTGCTCTGAATATATTCTTGCTTCTAGAAAGGCTCTCCTTCACAATCTTCATCCGGAGTTTCCTTATTTATAACCTCTCCATCTCATCTCCATTCAGGTTGGTCATCGCTCGCTTTCCTTTGAATATAATTCCAGGCAGTGTTTTGTTGGAAAACTGCTTAAAACTACAGTGGTGTAGCTTACGTTATCCCTAACAGCATCGGATAAAGTTTGGATACCGTGACATTCATCAGTTGAATTATCTGATGAGTAGTACATTGTCATATTTATCTCTTATATAGTGGAGCTACGGGTGCTTTCTCGAGTTTTCAGAACTCGAATATACGTGTTAGCTCGAAAGGCTCTTCACGGGGAACCTAATGGGAAGAGTGCATGATTTTATCCTCATTATTATTCGATTTTTATTCTAGAATAATTCGACCTGTATATCTTCGTGATTTATTGCGTACACATTTACAACTAAAAAACTATGTCTGAAGACTGGAAGTGCTGAAATATCTTTAAACCAATAGAAATTCAAATTGCTGTATTGTCTGTCATTATTGTGTTTTATAACTGACCTACTCCAAAATTATCGATAATTTGATAGGGTAAAAATATCTTTCAACATATCTCAATTGCTGGGAACTATTTATGAATGGTGGATGAAACATTATTTATTGTTATATGATTTTTCCCGGCTGACTGAAGCAACTTCTTGAGCAAGATGTGAATATTGCAATATATAGATCCCCCGCCCCAAGGACCTTTCAAATTCGGACTGTCTTTACAATTGTCATTGAATGAATATTTGTACACCTTATATATAGTACTGAAGTCCTGATTTCTCTTCTCGTGCGAAATTATACAAAACTAAAAAGTTTTTTTTTCTCTTCGGTAAACATATGAAAATGATATTAATTCCGAAGTAGAGCGAATTGGATGTCAAAGGACATTTGTAGCTTGATATATGTATAGAATCACGGTCATGTTATAAAAATTAAAAATTAATATTATGCATATATATAGATATGTATATATATATATATATATATATATATATATATATACTATATATATAATATATATATATATATATATAATATATGTATAATATATGTATATATATATAATATATATATATATATACTATATATATATATATATATATATATATATATATATATATATATAATATATATATTGCGAAAAATGGAAAAGAGCGATGCTAACTTCAAAGAAGGAAATAGACTTGTTTCCGGAGGCGTAAGAAGTTGTGGAAGCCTGGCAAAATAACATCGCGAAAAGAATCCACGATTATAGATCGAGGCAGTCAGCAGAGCGTGCAATGCCAAGATTAATGATTTCCACATGAAGCAAGAGATAAGGATACAGTTTTCAAGTGGAGAGCAAGAGGATCAACGGAAGATGCACTGGCAAGGGCAGTGATGAAATGAAATGACGCAAAATCATTTCCAATGAGGAGGGTATAAATGGATGAGCTCGTGATATCATTGAGAAAAATATTCAGATGATAATGAAACTTCACTCATTAAAAAAGAATTGGTAGTTTAAGGTAAGCGTTATCACTAAGATAATTCTAATATTGAAATTATACTACTTCGGAAATGACAATTACATGTAGACATGACACACATGCAATATATATATATATATATATATATATATATATATATATATATATATATATATATATATATATATAATATATATATATATATATATTGTTACGTTTATAGATCTCTTCGTCTACCCAGTAATTAATTAATTATTTTGCTTTGTAAAACGGCAGCCATCTTCCTCCAAATATCAGCTGATTTGGGCGGAAAACCAACGCTAGGCCGTCCAGGGTTAAGAATTTCCTGTATAAGAAGGGAGAATATAGTCTTTGTCAGCTTTAGGGACGTATCTCGAAGGGAAGGATGTAGACAGACTGGTACTTCTTAGGCCTATATCTTAAGCTCTTTTTCTGTGAACCCTCTGCTGGCTGTATGTTCTGTTTCCAGGATTTGCCCTGCTCGTGGGGGGTTAAGCTGACCACCAACACCAAGGCAAGACACCTGCGAACTGCCCCAGTCGTCTCGAGACGTGACCTCGGACGGATGTCCGACCACCTGCCTTCCATTTAGGCCTATCCATGGCGTTAGTGGCAGCGTCCAAGAGACCCAGACCTAAGACAAAGCCGGGCGCCACATTTTTCTACAAAAGATCCACTGAACATGACATCCAGGTACATCTTGTGAAACAGCATATTGCCAGTCCCTACATCCTATTATCTATTTGATCCCCATTTTCCCAATTCAATTTCTAACCAAAAAGAACTCATCCTTTTGTTTGCCTCTCACTGCCTCATGGCCGCATGCTTCCCCTTGTGTGATCGTTCCAGACAAATGAAGTCATTGCATACCTCAGTGAAACATTAAAGTTCCTTTTCCCCAGTGTTAAAGAACTTAATAATTGTAACTCCATCAAAGAAATGCCTTTTTCTTTTATCTGGTCTAATCTGGGATCCTTTTCCAGATTCCCTGAGTCACGTGTGAAGTCTGTCTGCCTGCAAGTGTTGAATTCCTGCAAGATTATGAAACCAGCTTTACAAACAGTTCCATTTTGAGCCATCTATTATCCGTTTGTGAGAGATTATAAGTCCACGTGGGGACCAGTAGCATTTACTTTTCTCCAGGCCAGTACGAGCCTCTTTGTAAATAAATAGCTGTAAAGTATTTAGCTGAGTTTCTGGCGACCTACCTTTTCCTCTGGAGTAAATTATCACTATAAATCCGTTTACGGTTGAAGTTCTAAGTAAAAGTTCATCTTGTTCTCCCTTAACTTTTCCTTCTTCATGTTGTACGTATCATAGTTCTTTCAGGCCAAGCTCATACGTATATATTATATATATTAGATATATATATAGTATACTATATATATATATATATATATATATAATATTATATATATATATATATATATCTATATATATATATCTATATATATATATATATATATATATATATATCTATATCTATATATATATAATATATATCCCATATATATATATATATATATATATATATATATATATATATATATATATATAAGTATATATATATATAGTATATATATATATATCATAATATATATATATATATAATATATATATATATATATATCATATATATATATATATATTAATATATATATATATATATATATATATATATATATATATATATATATATTATATATATATATATATATATATATATAATATATATATATATATATATATATATATATATATATATATATATCTATATATATATATTATATATATATATATTAGATTGAATAAATTCATTATAATTTAATATAAGTTGTTAATACTTTCCAACCTTTTGATTTTTTTTTTTAGTTTAAGTTTATTAATAAGCTAGCGTCGTTTTCGTATATTTAAGATTTTCTTAGTTTGATGAATTCTGTAAGGGAGTCATATGACTTCGCAGTTTTGCTTTGTTTACCACCTTGCTTCCCCGGTATTGGTGAACCACTGAAGTGCCTTATTAACGATCGTTGTTTTTCTCTCCTATGAGCTGTGTTGACTCGAGTGGAAGGCTTGATCGTAAGGGTGACAGAGTTAGTTCGAGTTCCTCCTCACAGCCTGACGCTTTGCCACTTAATTTTTTTGGTCACTTCTAAGAGTTTTGGATCACGGCCTCTTTATTCCTTCCTGCCTTGTGTGTGGTGGCTGGTGTTTGTCACCTGCGGCATTCATCAGCCACGCCCTTCCCTCGTTCGTTGGAAGGATTCCGAACGAGTTGGCCCGTATCTACTGGGGACGGTGCAGTTTGTGGCGTGCGAGATCCGTTGACGTCCTGGATTCTCGGAGGCTACCACTCTTAGTATTCCCATGTTATTTTGGATTGCCTGCAGGCATTGCAGCTTGACCCAGTTGACCTGCTCATTGGCGTCAGTGAGTTCTTGGAACTCGTGGACACAATTAGGGCGGCTTTCTACAGGTATGAGATATTTTTATAACTATTAATACGATCGTGGATCACTGGGTACCTGTAGATTTGCACGCCCGGGCCCCTGTTTGCAGTACGGTCTTCTGGATCTTGTATGACCTGAGGATATGATTCACTAAGCCTCTTGTGATTATTACTTTGCATCAACTTTGTAAGATTATTTTTTTGTAATTCATTGTGTATTAACTTAAGTTCAGTTTTAGCATTTCAAGTTAGTTTGTCTGTGTTAGGTAGCAATAATATTAAGTTTCCCATTTATTTTCTCTTGCTTCCTTCTACCTAACTTAGTTTATTAGGTTAGATTTTCTGGCCAGTAATTTGAAAGGTACCTGTCTGAAGTGTCACATTTAAAATTTCCTATTTTTTTATCTTAGGGTTTAATTAGGTGTAGGTGATCTTTTAAAGATCTGAAGGTTGGTTTTCCCTTGATTTTTACATTCATTTATTTTGGTTATTATCGTTACCAACCATTACCTGTGTGTTTGTAAATAAATATTGTAACTTTTGTTGTGGTATTTGTTCTTTGTTCCTAAGTTGCTGTGTTACATTTTTACTGACCGCAAATTCTGAGTAGAGATAAGAACCTTTGAAATTATGGCCGTAAATAAGGTCGTAACAATATATATATATATATATATATATATATATATATATATATATATATATAAATATATTGTTACGTATTTACGATATATATATATATATATATGTATATATATATATATATATATATTATATATATATATATAAGATATATATATTGTTACGACCTTAGGGTTTACGATATATTATTATATATAGATATATATATATATATATATATTATATATATATTATCTATATATATATATGAATATATATAAATAGATATATATATATATTATATATATATATATATATATATACTGTATATATATATATATATA
>NC_061107.1:36093236-36095736 GCF_015104395.2 Macrobrachium nipponense | reverse complement strand
TATATATATATATATAACATATATATAATAATATACATACATACATACATATCATCACATATATATCTATATATATATATATATATATATATATATATATATATATATATATATATATATATATACATACAACATACATCCATACATATATATCATATTATATATATATATCATATATATATATATATATATATATATATATATATATATAATATATATATACATAAACATACATACACATACATACATACATAAACATACATACTACATACATATATCTATATATATATATAATATATCTATATATATATATATATATATATATATATATATATATATATGATATATATATATTATATATATATAATATCCCTACAAACACAGGGCCTCTGTAACACGGTTTTTCTCGCAATAAATTTTTAACTCTGCATTTCATAAATATAACGCTTATTCAGAAATCATGTTATATCTACACATAAATTTTATTTTGACTGTATTTTGCACTACGTAGGTTGAATAAATTTGGTGTACTTATAATTTGTAAAAAGTGAACTTTTTTTTGGGGGGGGGAAGAACGGGCCACTTACTCAGAGGAAAAGGTTTTAAACATGCACTCGTTATGTAACTTATGACAGCATTTCTTCCCTCTTTCTCGATGGATGATTGGCAATACGTACGAAGGCTAAACCTCTGGCAACAATGACATACAAATTTAAATACAAGCAAATCAGTTAACCTTTATGAACTCTGGAACTTCTCCACTGATAATTGTCATAATGAACAAACCAGCAAAATATGTTAATAAATACAAAAACACTTCGATTATTAATCTAACTCCCAAAATAAGTTTTCCTAAGAAATTACAGTCTACTTTATAGGTCACAATCAGATGACAAGATGTAGGGAATAGTGGTAATTATCAAAAACATAGTAGACAAGCTGATTTGATAACTGCTATATCCAATGTCAAGCAATTTTATTTATTGTCTATCTACCTATTTACTGAAAAAAAGAAAAAAAATAGCCGGTACCGTATATTTGCTTTAAACCTTCACCGATAATTATCGTCCAGAATGATGAATTCATGAGGCTCCACCCATTTTGCCTCGTTATAATTCAGGATAACACTGAAGGTTACCATGGGCATTGTTGGATTAGAAAATTTAACTTCTGGCTATAAAAACTAATTCCGAGTAGTTGTAAGAAGTGGTAAATGATCCTCAAGGATCCCAGCAGTTGCCCTAAACGTTTAATTCATGTATATTAATTAACTGCTATACTGTTGCGGCACTACTGCTACAGTAGTATTACTACGCTAGCACTGATACCCACCCACATCTTTGTATCATTCCGCCATTCATAAAGTCTTTGGGTTTCAGAGCCGATGGAATAAGGTGAATGGGTATCTGTCTGGTGGATGGGCGGTGCAACATTTAGTCAAAAGGTGTTTGTTTACTTTGCTTACGTAATGAATGTTTTTCGACTCTTGGCTCGTAATCATTGGCCATGGCGTCGGCTAGATCATTTTTACTCTATAAAATTAAAACTATCGGGTTTTAGGTTATTGATAATGCTGACAAAATTTGTGTGTGGTTGTAAAATATACATATGCAACTTTCAGCTACATCCGATGCTTTGACAAGGAGCAAAGTCCAAAAAACCGTGTTACAGAGACCCTGAATCTCATAGTAGGCTTTTTATTTTCAGTTCAGATATAAATTTTGTAATTTCTTGCATCCATCCAATTTTTTTACAACTAAACTAATATTCTATTATCGACCATATTCTGAAAGTTCGGACTAATAATATATGAATTTGTAGGTTTTTTGCTAAACACATGAATATAACACGTCGGAGTCCCTGTCTTTCTTTCTTTTTTTTTATATTTCTTTCTTCATTACATTGCTGAAAACCTATACTACACGAAATACTATAGATGCCGCACGAATAGATAGGAAATGCTAGGTACATTGACTCTGATAGAACTCGCAATAGTTAAGAATGATGGAATATATAGTGTGATAATAAAACTGTCGTAGTATCATAAACCGTATTTAAATCAAAAGTTCAAGCAATGTTTTCTGGGACATTGTTGAACAATATCAACACAGTTTTTTGTGAGTCTTTCCACGAATGTTACATTAAATATTTCTCTAATTATCCAAACTAGTTCGAATAATCTTTCGCTTTAAGAATCAAATTGATGCGAAATCATTATAACCATTTACGAAGATCTCTCATTATAACGGTTTCGCAAGAGCTTTGCTTTTGTCAGGGATTTCTGAATTTCATATTCTCTCGAGGTCTTTTAGCTTTATAATTTTCTCTTTGATAGCTATTACTATGTTCTGAGCAAAAGGTAAGAAATGTTATATTTTATCCTAAAATTAGAATAATGATTACTGATAATATTACGACTATTTTTGTGCATATTTTATAATATAAAATATAGTAAATATTCAAGCATGCATGCATGCCAGTGTTGTAATTGCTTTCTTTG
>NC_061107.1:36088837-36092736 GCF_015104395.2 Macrobrachium nipponense | reverse complement strand
GTAATTGCTTTCTTTGTGAGTGCAAATATACTTTTTTTGAGGACACTTCTACTAAAAGGTTTGAAAGGATCAAAACAAATCAGTGTTTATAATTGAATAGGTATAATAATATAGAAGTGTGCTGAATGAGTGCGGCAACGTGCATGGTTATTGAAGAAGGAGCGAGTAAAGTGTCAGTCGCTGCCAAGATCATCCGTGTATTTTGAAGTGCGCACAGCAACTACAAAGCCATGAAAGGTGCAGAAAAGATAACTGAAGAAGAAAAACAGAAGAATGAAGAGAAGCTAAAAGAAGAGTAAAACTAGCTAAAACTCAAGAAGAAATAAGAAGGGAAGGAGGCAGACCTACGGTAAAAAATTACAGCAAGATGAGATTGAAGCATCAAGAAATCTTGTGAATGAAGCCAATCAGAGATTGAAGAAAGCCTGCACTCAAGAAAATCGATCTTGCAGAATTAGTTCCTGCTCATGCTCTTTTAGAGAGAGTCAGGGAGTGTAAAGTTGGAGAAATCATCTACAGAGGTGAGGCAAATTCCAGATAAAATTGCTTCTCTGATCAAGAGAAAAACTTGAGTGATAGCGCATCTCAGTGACTGACAAATTATTACAATAATTTAGTTTGAGATGCTAATGTAATAGGAAGCTCATTATATGCAGGCTCTATTTTTGTAACTATTGATACTTAGTCCGATTGATTATACCTTTTTGTTTGCATATTTCTTGAGTATTATTGAATGCTAGTCAAAGGCTTATTTCATTGAAAAACTGAAGTGGATAATATTGCGTAATTGAACCAAATGAGTTAATGAAAAAGGGTGAAACCAAATGCAGGGGTCTAGTATGTAATTTTTGTTTCATAATTAGTTGTAAAATAGAACAACCTACAAAAATACCTCCTGTTAATAGGTTGGTCAGGAGTGGCCACGGTGTGGTTTCCCCCTTAAAAATAAATCGATATAGTGGAGCAAGTGACACCTGCTTACTTTTACTGATTGATTATTCTTTGATAATGAATTTTAAACATTATTACATGCATGTATCTGAATAATTAAAATGTCTTATTTAAAATATTAAGATTAGAGCTCCTATTTTTTTGCAAGAGCTGCTTGGTGACCCATAGGAGTCAAGACATGTCGCCGCTATATAAAAACTTTGAATATCGTCGGTGAATTACGGGGGCTGCGCATGCTACCTGTGACTTCCCTTTGATGAAAGCATCACAGCTGACCACCTGGTTAAAAACAAGGCTCAGTGGCACAGAAATTGTTATGGCATGTTCAGCAAATGCAAGTTAGAACGAGCAAAAGGAAAAAGAGCGTTTGCAGAATTGCGATCGTCTGTTGAATGTGTGCAAGAAAAGCGACAGAAGGTTCGTCATGCAGTGACAAAGAACAATTGTATGTTTTGTTCAAAGTATAACAGCCAGCTCAATGTATTTATGCCAATGGGTGCTGACCAGAATAGCAACTGACCTATTGGATACAGCAGTAGTACCAAGAATTGCTGCTGGAGATGTATTAGCTGTAGATGGCATAAAGTACCATTTGAACTGTCTCACCGAGTTCCAGAACCGCCATCAAACTTTTCGGGGGGCTCGAAGAAAATAGAAGGATTCTGATGCGAATCAAATGGGGAAACGAAAAGAGAAGCTCGGACTTTTATTGAGCGGACAAGCTATATGAGGATTTCAGTAGAAGATGGATCTTTTTGCCTCAAGTTCTCTGAGATGCTGCAAATATATGAAGAGCGTCTGGCTGCACTTGGAATTCAGAAAGAAGTCAACAAAGTGTTCCTCAAAGAGCAAATTCTCCACTTCTTTCCCAAAGCACAAGCACAAAATGATGGAAAAAACGCGATGCTTATTTTTTATCAAGGAACGAGGCAAATGCTGAAACAAGCCTTCACTGACTATAAAGTTGCTTCCATTTTGGCAAAAGCTGCCAAAATTATCAGAGAGGACATTTTCAAGTTTGGAGGGTTTCATTTTGATGCTGCAGCCTTTCCACCAAATTGCCAAGAAGACGCATACCAACAGTACTTGTCTCAATGATGTTAAAAAGACCTGCCTTGAGAAGCAAAGAAATTAATGAATCACAGGTAACACTGCCCAATATTGTAGCTGCAAAGCTGTTATTGGATGTAATGGAAGATGTTCTTGCATAAAATCCTGGTGGAAATGTACAGACCTATGCGAGTGTAACTGGATGAAGAATTAGAGGGCAATTTCATATTATAAACATTTGACTTTATAAAATCAAACGTTTTGTAGCAAAGCTGCTGCTCAGTGACTGAACATTATAAGCCTTTAATCCTTTATACCGATCTTGTTTAAAAGTGATGGCGTCTACCCGACACCTCTGACCTACTTTTATAAACATGTTTGATTTCAAGGCAGCTGGGGGCAAAAATGTCTCAGTGTAACCAATAAAAAAATATATAGATTAATCTATAAATAGTAACCCTCACGTCGATACTTTCTACTGGAAATGCACTCAAGGAGTAGAAGATTGTAAAGTGTAAAATGAAATGCTGCTGCTGAGAAGGAACTGCACACGTGAATGTGATTTAAATGGTTTGAAAGCAGGCCGATAATTTACTTCAAGATTGCATAAGGATTAAGGTGAAAGATAACATGTGCATTTTTGTTTGATTACAGATTTACCTAGGTATGCATGTAAAAGAATAAATTTAGCATTATCCGCTGGCAGAGAGACATTTAAGTAAACAAAATGTAAGCTAACCATAATCTGCATAGATAAAATGTCATTTTCATTGCATCATACACCTTTCTCATGAATGAATATATTCTTCATTCTGTCTTTATTCATACAATTTCTTTGCAGATAGCCTGTTTGGATTTCTGTATCTTTGATTTGTTAAAATAAGACAATTTGACCAATAAAGCTGAACCATTAGCAAGCCAAACAAACTTTCTGATGAGTTTTACATTTGTTACGTCGTAAATTTTTATTCATGTCACTTGAGAATTTCATCTGCGATTGACTTTGTGGAACCTATAAAAAATTGTTGCTACAGAACCTAACAAACATCTTCACAAAGTTTGGTTCTTTCGTCCACTCTGTCCTCATCAGTTTGCTTCCAGCCCTCACTGAACTAACATTCATTCTGAACAACCGCTTCCGAATTCACAATCTCGCCACAAGTCTCTCTCTCTCTCTCTCTCTCTCTCTCTCTCTCTCTCTCTCATCTTTTGCAATTCCATTCTCTTGCTGGGACGTGTTGAAGCCGTCCTTGGTAACTCTCACGGGAACAGCAACGGCTTCCTTACTAGATTCAAGTTGCTATTGAATATTCTGAATCCTGATCTCTCTCCATTCATGGGCTTGCGATGAAATTATATTCTCCTTACCTTATAAATCTGGATGACTGTTAATCAAGTTACTACTGTTCTTTATTTCGTGACCGGGTAGAAGCGGAAACGTCTATACAGAAATCGCAGCAATTTCCTTCTACTTTTAGGTCTGAGACGTAAGTTATAAAGACTTTTCTCTACCATCACTAGCATTTATCTTCAGGCTTAATTTAAAATTCCACTACGGTTAGTGTTCTAGAACAGACCAAGAAAACTCGATAATTCGATACTTTACCAAATTTTTCTTACTTCAAATTAGATCTTTCGACGCCATTCAAATTACACACTAGTTCCTCCAAAGCTCTGAATAAACGTTCAATTGGCATAAGATACGTTTGCTAATCAGGAATTATAAGAGATTAAGAGCCAATCTGCAATCAAGGGTCATCTATTGGATTGAGCATTAATGCTCAGCTGATCATGTTTTGATTGAGTGTTATGCGCCATGGTGATTACACAATCATGCGGATATCTATGACGCTTCAAGACAATTAATGTTTTTTCATACATATTACCAATAATATGAA
>NC_061107.1:36083837-36086337 GCF_015104395.2 Macrobrachium nipponense | reverse complement strand
AATATTTTTTTTAACGAAGGCATATACAAAGAAAAAAGTCACTAACAAAAACGAAGAATCGTTATATATCGTATGAGGGCAAATACGAACCTATGAACCATTAATATGCTAATAGTCTCCAGTTCGCCTCCAGAGACTTCCGCACCGCAGCCTACTTTCAGAAAGAGCGACAACCTCATTTTTTCTCCGACTGTAGGTTATTTTTCTTCCATCGATCCCCTGACACTTTGAGGTTAATGTTCTTAAGTATCAAGGAATTATGGCAGAGAGGAAGTTAAATACGGTATGCCAATCCCAGTCTGGCACAAAGAATGCTTAATCTCAACTTATCCACCTTCGTGAATCACGTAAGCTGAAGATGAATAAAGGAATAACTTTCTCGAAATGTTGGACAACTCCTATTACTTAAAACGAAACCTGGCTGTTTTTAATGAACAAATATACTGAATGATATGTAGAGGGAGACTATTTTCTATTCCAAGTTCGTTTACAATTCTCTATTATAAATATTCAGACTTTGTGACAATGAACGAGCACACGAAGACAAGCTGTAGGTTTGTAAGTCATGATTTAAGAGTTTGAAAGTTAGTGATAAAAGACACCGGTTCCATTACATAGTCACCAGCACTAGGGAATATCTTTGTTGCCAGCTGATGCAGGGGAAAAAATGCGAGCCCGGTGAGAAAAGGTGTGTGGAATTCTTCCAATATTGTAGGTATCTTTGAAGTGCTTAGAAAATGTCTAGCATTTCATTCAGTGAATTAATTCTCCGTATTTCTTCTTGATGTTTTTCATGCTATATGATTAAGTAAGGAGTTTTGCCAGAAAAAAAAATATTAATGATTTAATGATTAGAAATCAAAATGGAGGAAATATCCTCGCACCATAAATTATGCAATACCTCATTTTTAAGATGTCATATCGAAATCTCCAAATATCCAGAGCAGTAGTGTGTGCAGGTAAAAATGGGTCTTAGAGAATTATGAATTTCTGGCGCTTGTGTAAAATAATTGAAGATATAATTTCTCATAAATATAATGGTGAGGGTTTGTTCAGTCCATTGTACTGAACGCGGATGAGTAATCAGCCTCTCTTTTAAACTGCAGAGTAAATTATTTTAAAAGTAAAGAACGAAATCTGCGGATACTGAAACCTAGTAAACTTTATGAAAGCGTACTTTCAAGCAGCTGTCTATATAATATGTTTAGATACGTGATTTTCCTATCGAATTATAAAAATATGTGTCTACAGATCTGCGCATTATTCAGTGAATTGGTATAGATTTCAGTTTTTGTTATTTCCAGATATGAAAAGTTCATCCAGTTAGTTTTTTCTTGACATTTTACTAACTTGAAGTGACGGCAAATTATATTGAAATAAAAAATTCATATATGAAATGAAAATTATTCACACCTTATGTGCGGTAATAAATTTTTATTAGTGACCGCATGTGGATGTAATAACCAACCCATTTAATATGTTTTTTTCCATATAGCTAAAATTCTCATTACGTAAATACTGAGAAGTGACCTAAAGCTTAGGAAAATAACAGGGGCCTGACCCAGAGGAACGATAAATCTTATTTAGCGATCAGTAAAGAAAGAAATAGAAAAACCTTCACGATACTAATAATAATTAAGATATTACTGTCAAACCCATGCAAAATCTCTGGTATATATTACAAGAGATTTCTTTTCATAAAAAAAAAAAAAAAAATCTCACACCCAAGTTAGGTATAGACTATGTAATTCGTATTTGAGTATAATTTCATCAAATAAATTTATTGTTAAACGTAAAAAAAAAAAAAAATCTTACATTTTTAAGTTTGATCGAAAAGACTTGATTTCATTGGGCTACTTTATTGGTCAATTCTTTTTAGCGTATATTATTTGCAATAATAAATAAATTCCTAACGGGTAATATGATCAAGTTTTACTTTTTCAAAATCTGTATTATTTTGTATAAGTTATTTTTTTTATAATTTCTCAAAACTGCTATAATAAATTGCTATAGCTCCACACCGAAATCTGGCTGAATGTATATAATGCGCCTTTTGTTAAGCTTTCTATTTAAAAAGTTTAGATTTCTAGCGTGTAAGATAACTACTTTATTACTGTTTAAAATTCTCAATATTTTCTTTAGCTTTGCTTGCTTTTGCCGCTAGTTCCTACTATCAAAGAAATCTTCATTATTCTCACTCTCATATTAAACTGTTTCATCAGTTAAATTTCTAAATTTTAAAAGATTTTTATAAACTTCAAATGTACATAAATGACCCGATAAGAATAATGAAATATAATTTTACTACTGTAAAAAGTCTCTTTATATAAAGAGGTAAACTTTTTTTAAACGAATGCAAGTTTTCAGCAAAATAAATAAATAAATTAGTAAATAAAAATCAGTAAAACAAAGACCAACATCACCCAACAGACCCTAAACACCTTTCAATATTTAATAGAATAGGACTTTGAAAAGTCTTGCGATCTTTTAAGATAATTTT
>NC_061107.1:36073837-36078837 GCF_015104395.2 Macrobrachium nipponense | reverse complement strand
TGCTGATGAAAAAAAAAAAAAAAACATAAAAATTCTAAATAAAAAAATAAAAAACATTGTTAAACTCAAAATTTATAGGGGAAATTCCCAATATCAGGGAAATTTACTATTACTTAAAAAAGTTTAATTAATTCTTAAATTAATTATTAGGTAAAATTAAATCAAAATTAATTTTTCTTAAAAATCAAGAATTTTAACTAACCGAGTAAAATTCAAAGTGTTTAAGTAACAATTAAAATTTGAAAATTGATTCACAAGTGTTAAACAACAATAAAACTTGAAAAGAATTCAAGATAAACGCAAAGTAATTCACAAGTGTTAAACTCAACTAAATATGCAATGATTAATTAATGAAAGCAATTAAGTTATGCTAACAAATTGTCAATGCAAAATGTAAAAAATAAGGAATGGTAACATAAAAAAACGCACTTCAAAAGAATTGAACACAGAACATAAAAATTTGTTATGTGTAAAAAATGGAATAGTTTCGCCAAACCACAGTATAAATGTTTTTAAGTTGCAAATTAAAACTTGTAATAACACATTACCTTGGTATACCAATTATGTTTCTGCTTCAGCTCCAAAATTCATTACATTATTCCAAAAATTCACCATAGTATTCCAAAGAGAAGCCGTTACACACTTATACAACGTCTGCTCAGATTCCACAAATAAACACTAATAATTAAATAAATTTAAAACTTATGAGTGACCAACCACTAAGTATAAAATCTTTATGTTAATGTAAAATCAATATTATCTCATACTGAGAGAGAGAGAGAGAGAGAGAGAGAGAGAGAGAGAGAGAGAGAGAGCGGTTTCAACGCGCTCTTCTTTGCAAGGCAAGAGAGTAAGTCTCAGAATAATTGCTCTCTCTTCGTATGGGAACTGGTCAAGATCTCTCAGCCCAAAAATGCCTGGGAAAAATTTTGGGAACGGGGCAGTTAATATTGTAAAAATTCTTTTTCAAAACAATAAATAGAGAAAAATTAGGATTACAATCATAAATAATATTTATTATTTCGTGATTTAAGACAATAGAAGTGTTTTAGAATAAAAATTATGATTATAGAAATTTATTGAATAGAATAAAAGTTGTCATATCCGTAAGTGATATCACAAATATTTACAATTCAAATTTAAGGTATAACGAGCCAACAAATTCTCTTTTGACAAATCGAGAGATACAAAAGTTAATCTACCAGTAATATTCAATAGTTAAAATCAAGAGAATTATTTATTATTAAGATGAAAAGAAAAATATCAGACGTATGTGAAACGTTTATGCAGAATTCTTCTAGGACGATCTTACAAAAGATGCTGCACCTTTACAGAAAAATGGGAAAATCTTCACATGGTTTCTCGACAAAGACACAAAAGTCCGAAACAATCATATACAACGTATGCCAAAACAAAAAGGAGAACTCGACTTCCTCTTATCTCAATTGATGAATATAATCTCCTGCTTCGAATAGACAATGGTAATTTCTCTCTCCCTTTTATCGTTCTACATTATTCCTTAACTTCAAATTACACTTTTGTGAATTCTAAACATATATGACTGAACATATTAACATTAATCGAACTAATACTGAATATTAAAACATTGCAAAAACTTTTACAACATTTCATAGATACTGAGGTACAGGTTATATGCAATGCAGAATCAACAGCATAACAATATATATATATATATATATATATATATATATATATATATATATATATATATATATATATATATATATATATATATATATATATATATATACATAAACGAAGAGGTGTCCAATCAGACGACAGTCATGTACATGGGTTTTATTATTAAGAAACGTTTCATGTTGTCACCAACACATCATCAGTCTGCAATTGAAATTCAACATTAAAATAAACTTGAAAATTACAATAGAAATTAAATAAACTTAAAAATTACAATAAAATTTAAAAAATTAAAAATAATCAGAACGTTAAAATAGGGAATGAGAAGAAAACTACCTATTCATAAAGAAGGAAAGAGCTGAGTGACTAAAAACGGTAAGGTCTGCATACAAACGTAAACCTCACGCCAGAGAGAGAGAGTGACGAGGTGTTGGAGTTTAAAAACTAGGTGAAAGGTGCTTAATAAACAATGACTCCAGGGTAGTTAGATGGGTAGTTTGCTTTGTGGTGCCAATTATAGAAAAATGTTTCTTTTCGATAGTAACCTTACAACTCTTAGCGTGTATTCTTATATTAGAGAACTCGGGATTAGAGATTCTGGACCCTGTTCTATAGCTTAATTCCCAAATGGCTTTGTGAATAACGGACTTGTAACAGTCTCCGTGAAGAACCAACATAAATACCAAGACATCTGAGCGTTCAAATTTATATATGATATTGGACTTCATGAAATCCTGTAATTTGTCCTTGTAATTAAAAAACCCTCCAATTTTTTGTGGATTCATGGGAATAAGATTAAGTTTCAAAAAACCAAATTCTTTTTCAATAAATATTTCTAACTTATACACGTAAACTGTCTGAATGAATAAATGGGATGGGTGCATACATAGTTAACTTAGGTACATTAAAATTAAGGGTGGGTGCTGACAGATACCTCGATAGCAATTTACTAACTAATGTTAAAAAACCAGCTTTTGGGAAACGACGTTCTTAACAAAATATTATAAAAGAAACTCGATTTCAAGATGAAAGGAGAGCCAATCAGATGTGTACCGTAGGGCTCTCAAAACCAAAGTAGATATAGCATTAATCTTAAAATTACGGAAACACGAGCTAAAAAAGTTGTTTCCGAGCCCAGTGAAGGTACTCTTTCTAAAAAACACTTGTGTTTGAAAAGGTGGTTATCTCTAGTTTTTTTTATTTTATATCCAAAAAGGCCAGGGAGTCATCTTTCTCCTTTTCCAACGTAAATTTAATGTTATGGATGGGCTTCGCTTTATGTAATCTAAAAAAAAGCTGGCATTGCCACGAAATTTAAATAAGGCAAAAGTATCGTCCACATATCTTCTATAAAAAAAGTGGCTAAAATTCCCAGGACAATCATTAAGAAAATTCTCCTCCAAATGTCCCATAAAAAAATTTGCAAACAACGGTCCCAAAGGAGAACCCATGGCAACCCCCTCTGCCTGCAGAAAGAGCTGCCCATTAAAAACAAAGGTGGCATCTTGCACAGCAAGTTCCAAAAATGTTTTAAAAAGCTGCCTATTAAAACCACAGAAGGTCTCATCATTACTAAAAACTTTATCCAAAATGATTTCAATTTGTCTGAGAAACAGGGACGTTATGAACAATGATTCAACGTCCAAACTGGCCATATACAAATCACCATCCTGTAAAATAATTTCTTGCTGAAATACATAACCATCTTTAACGAATAATTCATCAGAGTAAGCATATTCATTGAGTATTTTGACTAAGAATTTGGAAAATATTATATGTCGGGCTATTGTATGCGACATTATCGGTCTCAATGGTATACCGTCTTTGTGTATTTTTGGAAGTCCATAAAGAATGCCAAAGGAAGACCCGGTAACAAATAGTTCTTTGGTAGACATCATCGGAAATAACTTTTTCCTGTTTTAAGCTTTCTTAGAAAGCGATTGATCTTGTCTTCTTTTTTATAATATCAACAAAGTTGGGTTCACCATCAGTTTTAATTTAGAGCCATCAACAAAATAACTTTCATTTTTTCAAGATAATCAGCCTTGTCCAGAATCACTATTCCTTTCCCTTTATCTGGTTTACATATCACTAAGTTATCATTTTTACCCAGGCTTCTAAGAATTTCAGAGTCCTCCTTTCTGAAGTAAGGGGCCCACTTCACCTGAGTTTTCTGTAATTATCATGTAACAGTGATGAGTTTCTGCTGAAGAACTGCCATATTTAGATTACCATAATTGAAATTCTTAAGCCTATGGAAAAGTACCTCAAACGGAAAATAAAAGAATGCAAAAAATTGGGTCTATATGAAGGCAAACAGAAATCCAATCCAAGTGGAACAATAAAAATTCCTCTCTCTTTGACAAGACATATTTAGAAGTAGTTAAAAGACATGAATGTCCATTATCCAAAGTAGGAGCACAAATCCCCAAAGATTTCAATTTTCTCTGTTGGACTGGGGCTTGTAAACATCAGTGACATATTTGTTAATACCTTTAAAAAACAGCTTCTTAAAAATAATCATATCAATCATAGATAACAAAGGAAATAGTTTGTTCCTGCAGTTGTTGACACGTCTCTCGAAGTCCATACGAAGCACGTTGTTTACAGGAAACCTCCCTCGATAGCAGTTCGTCATTGCATCATGATAAAATCCAGTATGGTAAAGGGACGATTTGTACAACTTAAACCCCACTAAGTTGGCAAAGAGACAGGAAGTCCAGGTCACATTTTGACTTCTCAAACTTCAACGTACATTTCTCCAATCTTCTGGCGATTTTTAAAACATGTAGAGGATATCTTGGTCTGAGGAGTTGGGCAAGTGTTGTTACACCTCTTCCTTTATATTTATGGTTTTCCTGATGTGAGTTTGCTGTCCGTGATGTTTCGTTCTGCTCTTCTCCGTCCTGTTTCTTCTGAGACTTCGACTACGAACGGTACAACACTTTGCCCCAACTCCTCAGACCAAGATATCCTCTACATGTTTTAAAAATCGCCAGAAGATTGTAGAAATGTACGTTGAAGTTTGAGAAGTCAAAATGTGGCCTGGACTTCCTGTTTCTTTGCCACTTAGTGGGGTTTAAGTTGTACAAATCGTCCCTTTACATACTGGATTTTATCATGATGCAATGGACGAACTGCTATCGAGGGAGGTTTCCTGTAAACAACGTGCTTCGGATGGACTTCGAGAGACGTGTCAACAACTGCGTATTAACAAATATGTCACTGACGTTCAAGCCCGTCAACAGAGAAAATTGAAATCTTGGGGATTTGTGCTCCTACTTTGGATAATGGACATTCATGTATTTTTAACTAATCTAAATATGTCTTGTCAAAGAGAG
>NC_061107.1:36033837-36061337 GCF_015104395.2 Macrobrachium nipponense | reverse complement strand
TCCATCTGGAATAATAATAGAAGTGTTGGGAAATTGTAACTATTCTTTTACAGTACTGGTCAAAAAGAAGATTCAGTTACAGGTGGATTGTAACTCGAATCGAGTTATATTATCAGTGACGTGAATGCGGTCTAACTGGTAATTTTCGATAGAACAAAGAAAATATATAATCTTTTTCTTTTAAATGAGCAATTGTAGTGAAACTATTTATCTATTTATTTATTTATTATTTATTTTAGCCTTTACTTTCCAATATGACTTTAATTTCGAAGTTTTACTTTCCTAAGAATCGAAATTGCTTGAGGTCAAGGTAGGAGAAAAATAATAACAAAGCTGTTAGAAACTAAACACATTATTCACTTTTTTGATATTCAAATGGTTTTTGGGTTTAGTAAAACACTTACGTTTGGACAACTGTAATTGGAACATTCATTCTCACCGTAGTATGTTACTAAAAACAATTCTTCCGAAGATGTATTTAAAAAATAAGGCAAATAAGAAACCCAACTTCAAAATTAAGTTAGACAAAAATTTTGATTGAAAAATGAAATAAAATTAAATAAAATAACATAATTACAAATGATTATTATAAAATCTTTCCATAATGATTGAATGCTGCGGATATAGGTACTTGACAAGATGAGATAGAGCTCACTCTATGCAAAAAAAAAAGAAAAAAAAATTCTTAAATCTACTGTGGGGATTGCGCTGGCTAAAAGAAGGGGCAAAAGGATCTTGCTTCTTGGTAAAATTAATGAAGCCGGTTAAAAGGAGACTAGTTAGAATGTTCCTTCCAGCTTCCTCCCATCCCGTGCTGCTAATTGAGAAAGAATAACTTCAAGGTATTCCAGGTTATAGGAATAAGAAAAAAAAAAAGATTTAATAATATTTATGTTAAGATTGGGGTAAAATTCAAACGACAAAGATGTTCCGTAACTCAGATACATTCTTAAACAATATCATCAGTGACTTCTCTTTGACAAGATTATTTCCCCAAAAGGACGAAAATAAGAGTCAAAATTATATAGTAATCATGAAAATTATTAGCTATCATCATTTCGAGTAGTCAGAGGTATCCTAACTCAACTGAAATAGACCTTTATGAGTCGCTTTAACAAGATAATGTGAATGTCATGTATTAAGTGGTCTCAACTGGGACAGTGAGCAATTATTTCTTGTTTTTCTTGTGGTTTCATACAAGTGCAGATGGGATTATAGTGAAATTTTGTATTATTTTAATTCTAATAATAATAATAATAATAATAATAATAATAATAATAATAATAATAATAATAATAATTAATTGAAAACAAAATGCCAAACTGGAAAGCCCCAGGTCCCGAAGAAGTCCATGGATACAGGATACACCCACGAATAGCAGAACAACTCCAGCATTGTATCTCAAATCACCATGCACCCAAATGGATGACCACAGAAAGAACATCCTTAGTACAAAAAGACAAGAGTAAGGGAAATATAACCAGAAACTACAGGCCTATCACCTGCCCACCAATAATGTGGAAGTTACTTACAGGTATCATCAGTGAAAGGCTATACAATTACCTAGAGGAGACAAACACAATCCCCCACCAACAGAAAGGCTGGAGAAGGAAGTGTAGGGGCACAAAAGACCAACTCTTGATAGACAAAATGGTAATGAAGAACAGTAGGAGAAGGAAAACCAACCTAAGCATGGCATGGATAGACTATAAGAAAGCCTTCGACATGATACCACACACATGGCTAATAGAATGCCTGAAAATATATGGGACAGAGGGAAACACCAACAGCTTCCTCAAAAATACAATGCGCAACTGGAATACATTACTTACAAGCTCTGGAATAAGACTAGCAGAGGTTAATATCAGGAGAGGGATCTTCCAGGGAGACTCACTGTCCCCAATACTCTACTCTTCGTAGTAGCCATGATTCCCATGACAAAAGTACTACAGAAGATGGATGCCGGGTACCAACTCAAGAAAAGAGGCAACAAAATCAACTATCTGATGTTCGTGGACGACATCAAGCTGTATGGTAAGAGCATCAAGGAAATAGATACCCTAATCCAGACTGTAAGGATTGTATCTGGGGACATTAGGATGGAGTTTGGAATAGAAAAATGCGCCTTAGTCAACATACAAAAAGGCAAAGTAACGAGAACTGAAGGGATAAAGCTACCAGATGGGAGCAACATCAAACACATAGATGAGACTGGATACAAATGCCTGGGAATAATGGAAGAAGGGGATATAAAACACCAAGAGATGAAGGACACGATCAGGAAAGAATATATGCAGAGACTCAAGGCGATATTCAAGTCAAAACTCAACGCCGGAAATATTATAAAAGCCATAAACACATTTGCATTGCCAGTAATCAGATACAGCGCAGGAATAGTGGAATGGACGAAGGCAGAACTCCGCAGCATAGATCAGAAAACCAGGAAACATATGACAATACACAAAGCACTACACCCAAGAGCAAATACGGACAGACTATACATAACACGAAAGGAAGGAGGGAGAGGATTACTAAGTATAGAGGACTGCGTCAACATCGAGAACAGAGCACTGGGGCAATATCTGAAAACCAGTGAAGACGAGTAGCTAAAGAGTGCATGGGAAGAAGGACTCATAAAAGTAGACGAAGACCCAGAAAAATACAGAGAGGAGAATGACAGACAGAACAAAGGACTGGCACAACAAACCAATGCACAGACAATACATGAGACAGACTAAAGAACTAGCCAGCGATGACACGTGGCAATGGCTGCAGAGGGGAGAGCTAAAGAAGGAAACTGAAGGAATGATAACAGCGGCACAAGATCATGCCCTAGGAACCAGATATGTTCAAAGAACGATGGACGGAAATAACATCTCTCCCAAATTTATGAAGTGCAATACGAAAAATGAAACCATAAACCACATAGCAAGCGAATGCCCAGCACTTGCACAGAACCAGTACAAAAAGAGGCATGATTCAGTGGCAAAAGCCCTCCACTGGAGCCTGTGCAAGAAACATCAGCTACCTTGCAGTAATAAGTGGTACGAGCACCAACTTGAGGGAGTGATAGAAAACGATCAGGCAAAGATCCTCTGGGACTATGTTATCAGAACAGATAGGGTGATACATGCAAATAGACCAGACGTGACGTTGATTGACAAAGTCAAGAAGAAAGTATCACTCATTGATGTCGCAATACCATGGGACACCAGAGTTGAAGAGAAAGAGAGGGAAAAAATGGATAAGTATCAAGATCTGAAAATAGAAATAAGAAGGATATGCCAGTGGAAATCGTACCCATAATCATAGGAGCACTAGGCACGATCCTAAGATCCCTGAAAAGGAATCTAGAAAAGCTAGAGGCTGAAGTAGCTCCGGGCCTCATGCAGAAGAGTGTGATCCTAGAAACGGCACACATAGTAAGAAAAGTGATGGACTCCTAAGGAGGCAGGATGCAACCCGGAACCCCACACTATAAATACCACCCAGTCGAATTGGAGAAAAAAAATAAAAAAATAAAAGAAATAAAAAAATAAATAAACTTTGGTCTGTGAATTACAGAAAAACTTGATCAACTACACAATTTACAGCCCTCAGCCTCAGCGGTTTTTAACCCTGTATAGGTTTCGCTATATGGGTACCCCGTTAAAGGTGTGTGTGTGGGTCGAGGTCGACCTGAGCGCCCAGAAATATTTGCCAAAAAAATCACTTACCTCATTTTTGCTGTACATTTTAATTCCTAACATCAATTTAAGTATTATAAAACACTACTGAAAATATAAATAATACCAATCTACAAATTGAATATTTATTACAAATATGTTAAGAAAATAAGTATATACAAATCAGAATTTACGAAAATATTAAAAAAAAAACAAAATAGGCTATATACACATACAAATCATACAAATTTAAGGATACCTTCCTAAATCTCCTATTTACAATATGTGGCTGCCAGGGAAGGTGTCGGACCAATTGAGGTCAAAGTCTGAAGAGAGAAAAAAAGGGTAAGTTTTTTCGTCCCCCAAAAAGGTCAAAATTTCACGCATTTTATGGTATCTAAATGAAATAGGAAGTGGCTAATTTATTTTTAGAATAAACTCATATTATCCTAGAACGTAATTATGTAAAAAAAAAACTGCACAAAGATATTGTTTGCTGTTATTTCAGGGGCCAAATGTAAAGGTAATTTTTTAACCTCTCAGTTTCACCATCAAAATTTCTTGTAAAAATCGTTGTAACTATTATAAGATATGATATTTATTGATGAAAATCTACCAGAATACCACAAATTCTATAGAGAACAAGAAAATATAGAAAAATGACAACTTACCTTTCGGATATGCCAACAAAATGGACGCAGTCGACACCTACTCCGACGGCCACATCTACTACCTGAAATGGAGGAATGGAATGTAAATTTCAATGAGTTATCTATTTATCTAATTATGCGTGGATTTGCATAAAACTATTATGGTGGCTTGCTAGATGTTTGAACATTATTTTACAGCCATAAAAAATCTAACCCATAAAACTTAATCCAGTGTAAAGGTCGTTTGTTGACCTCCTAGTTTCACCAGGAAAATCTTTTATAATAATTGTTGTAATTATTATAAAATATGATGTTTGTGCATGGAAATATTCCAAAAAATAACAAATTCTATAGCAAACAAGAATATATAGAGATATGGCAACTTACCTTTCGGGTATGTCCGCAAAATCGCCCCCGACCATGCCAAGTGCGATGGCCAAATTTGCTACCTGAAATGGAAGAAGGGTATGTCAATTTCGAGGTGTTTTTAGTTATCTAATCATTCGTGGATTTGCATGAAACTTTTATGGTGCCTTGCTGGATGTTCGATCATCATTGAGCAGCTATAAAAAAAATCTGACCAAAATGAAATTTTTCGAAAAGGGAGTAATTTCGAAAATTTGGAAATAATGTCGACAAAAAAAAATATTGCAATATTTTAGGTAAAAATGGATTGTATATATTTTGTAAAGATTAAAATTATAGTATTTATGCAAATAGGTAGTAACAAAAAAAAGTTTCATGATGTAACTTACCTACATAGAAGACACACACTTTTGACACAAGACAGTTTGATGCTGTAGGCACACGGACTCGTGCACAGCAAACATGCTGTGTTTGTCTTGCGGTCTTCTCCAGATGGGCAGCTTTGGCAGCTAACACGCTTGGGCAGCTTGATGTGGCCAACGGCAGGAAGAGGTCTATGCTCCAGCTCAGCCAGCCTGAACGTATCCTCCATCAGCACAGGCAGGGGCCTAGACAAGTTGGTCAACGTGTAATACCAATTCCTTACAAAGGGAGCACAAAATTCAAGGGCGGTCTCCTTGAGGAACCTTCACCTTGTCATACTCTTTGACGATGGCAGGGACGAATAAAGGATATAAGAATTAACCATAATTATATTCAATATCCCGTAGAAAAGACAAAGTGGCCAGTGTCGTGTCTTACGAACGCAATTTGATGTAGAACACAACTGATCGAATGTGTCTACACCCCCTTTTTTGGCATTATAGGACATCTGAATGTTCGTTTTCCTTCTTTCGATCTCATATGGATCATAATGCAGGGAACTCAATAGCATCACATTTTTAGTCCTGGTGACTTGTTGACACTGAAGTGTCAAATTGTGTTCGTAATTGAACACGGCCACTGAGTCCTTGATGGGAGATACCTTCTCAGAAGGTTCCCTAGGAATATAAGGTTTCTGTCGAATGGTGCCGCACAAATACATGCCATCGTCAGCGAGTGCCAAGGCGAGCGGTAACGCCGTGAAGAAGTTATCCATCATCACTGCTCCGTCGTGAACACTTATCCTAATGTCTGTCCTCTCGGCTCCCTGATTGTGTCCTTCCCCAAGTAAGCAATCGCATTACACATGTAATGAGAATCGACATCACACGACAACACAAGCTGGATGCCGTACCTATAGGAAAAGAGAATAGCATTATTATCTAAAAAAGTTAAATTATAATAAATGAAAAGCAACATGAAATCAAGTTAGAATGCATTATAATAATAATAATAATAATAATAATAATAATAATAATAATAATAATAATAATAATAATAATAATAAATAAAATGATGATAATAATAATCATAATATAATAATTAATAATATATTTTAATATATATAGATGAAATATTTCATATATATTAATAAATTATATATGTATATATATATATATTTATATATATATATATATATATATATATATATATATATATAATAATTATTATAATTATTATATATATATATATATAGATATATATATATATATATATATATTACATATGTAAATAAAGTTTTTTCCCAGGAAGGAAAAAATGAAAAGCGAGATACCCAAGGGTCGCACTAGACCGACAGTGTTTTGGCTATCTCGCTTTTCATTTTTTCCTTCGTGGCAAAAACCTTTATTTATACATAGCATCACGTTTTATATACTTCGTGATCAAGTTATTCATATATATATATATTATATATATATATAATATATTATACTATATATATATATATATGTATATATACATAATAATTAATAATATATATTATTAATATATTATTATATTATATATAATATATATTATAATATAATATTTATATTATTTATATATAATATATATATATATATATATATTATATATATTACTAATATAATATATATATATATAATGTAAGTGTTTACATAATAAAAATATGGAATGTTTAGTCCATATATATAAAAGTCTAAAACTAAAGAGGTCAACCAGATTGCTTGCAGGAATGTGATCAGACTAAGAGACGCTAAAGATGACGTATACAATAAGTATGTAGACTAAGATAACATGCCGTCACCTGTAGTCATTCATTGTTTATAAACATTAGTCCAAGCTCCCTGCTTGAGACAACTACCCCCGACCTATTATTCAAACGGCCTACGTGATCAGTAGCGTGTCTCATTTGATTGTGTGTTCGTATGAAACTATGTCATCTGATAGTATGTTCATATGTTCGAACTACTGTCTGTTCCTTCATAACTTGTAACAGAGATGGTAGACAGGCAGAACAGAGTTAGCTATCGTTATTAGAAGACCTGTACCTCTTTACCTAAGCTTTATCATGTAGAGGAATAGGATTAGCCATCATCATTGGCAGAAGCGATCAAGCTATCGTTATTAGAAGACTTGTACAATCATACCTGATCTTCACCATGTAAAACTTCAGAAGAAATTATATCTATTTTATACTTAGTGTTTTCTACAAGAACCTCACCGAACCATGAGTTTAACACATCGTCGTAAAGATAATACCGACTTCGTAAGTGATCTACAAAAACCCCAGACACTCCATTGAAGATGGAAGTGCAATACCAACCGACTTAGCGTATATAGATTATCGCTAGTCTAACATTACCTCATAGGCGCCTTATCATACAAGGCACAAGCCCTAATATTTGGTGGCCAGCGGACCAGAAGAACTCTACAACGTCCTACGAAGAAAAAACCAGAATAATAAATCATGTATCATAAGAAGTCAACGACGACGGAAGCAGCAGATTCGTCAAGCAACCTAGTATCATCGTTTAGTGAGCGACTTCAGAAACAACAAGATTCGTTCAAGCAACTTAGTATCATCGTTTAGTGAATAACTTCAAGAAACAAAACCAACCGACGTGTCCTTTTCCTACGGCAACGGAAGCTTCGTCTCTCATTAGAATCATTCAAGAAAACATCGTTAGTGAGCGTTTCCGGAACTTCAAGAAACAAACCGAACGCGTCTGCAGCATCGGATCTTTCAAGGGCTCGAATCATCGAAACAACGCGCACGGGGGAAACTGAAGCCAAACCAGGTCATCTGCTAAATAGAGAAGGAGGACCGAGGCCGTGTGTCGTTATCGGAACACCGTGACTTCCCACAAAAGCAAGCTAAGTACAATTTTTTATTCATTTGGAGTAACTTTGAGTGTTTCCTTTGCAGGTCGAATTTCGTTATTCCTGTGGCTGAAGTTACGAGACATTCTTAATCTTACTTTTTTACAGAAATTATCTACATCATTGAGATTTCGCTACTGCGAGTTTTTATCTTTGAGTGTCTGTTTCCAGAAGTTCTACTGAAATATCATAATCATATACTATGTTAATTTTATCATTTTGGGTGATTATTAATCCCTTACGTAACAAATCATATTAAACAGTGAATATGCGTTTACGCAGTGGACGTCTGTATTTATACAGATGCATGGATAGGGTCGTTAAGCACCGTAGTGATTAGAAAACACACAAAAAAACAAGTGGAACACCCGTACAAATCTATATAAATTAGAGGTATCACTATTTCGGGTCATGACAATAAATGCTCCTTTGCAAGTCCCGATCGCAGTTTTAGCCTTGAGTTTTTTGAGTTATATAAAATATCGAACCTCAATGACTCAACTCAACTTTAAAAATATGGCTGGATTGCAAGGAATAACATGTCTGTAAAAAACTTTCATCAGGCTAAATGCGCTGACCAGGATCCCTCACTATTTCAAATTTTATCAAAGAATGAAGTACAAACAGTTAATATTGAATACAGTAGAGATAACTTGTCTTATTAGTAATCGCTCAGTTCCTAATAGTTCGTCATTCATTACTTTATACGTAACCAGCAACATAATGCTAAAAACACACAATACGTTGCCGATGGTAATAAAGAGAAGGATCCTAATTATTACAAAAAGAAATAGAAACAGTAGCCCGTTCAGAATCAAACAAGCAAACTCGGTGACTGTGTCACCTAGTCAAGCGGTCAGGTTAGTCAAAAACTGCCGAAGTGTTCAAAGCATAGCAAATTCCACACAATAAGCGACTCTAGCAGAGTGGGGAAAAGCGATGTTGGTTCATACCAATATCTTTTTGAATTAAAAAGGATTTTTCCTATGAAACACACGACCGTATAAGTAATCAGCAGCAGGTTTTTCGTTTAATTTTAATACATTAAGTTATAATAAATACGGGTGGATTAAGCCCGACTGTACGCGCCGTAAAAAATTAGAATATCTAGTTTTATTTCTTTAGTAGACGTAATATCTTGTATTTACGGACTCACCGTCTGTTGTTCGAACTTCCCTAATGAGAAGTCCGGATAAGCGAGCGCTTACAGATACCTCTATAGTTATAAAAAACATTGATCTGTATGTAGTGTAATTGTAAGATCCATCTAGGGGTATGCAAAATATTATCTTACATCCTGCAAAATAAGGCGTGTTTATCAAAGGAAAATCCTATAAACCTTCAAACATATTAAAATCCGTTTGAACAAAAATGAGACAGTTAATCAAATAATAACTTATATAAAGGAACTATACATTTGTCTCATAAATCGTAACATTGTTCAAATGACCCAACAGAATTCTCCCACAACCGCAGTCGTACTTTGCACGCAAAATCTCGAGAAGCATGCACCCTCGAATGTCTTAGTGCGTGTAAAAAGACTTGCTGGGAAATGAAATTTTAATCCTTCCGACACTCTGAAATATAACGATTTCCGCGAACAAAGCCCTAAAAGTATACATATCGTGGATACGGAAGTTATAAATATCGCATTTTTTATTGTTGCTAATTTTTAATCACGCCCAACCAGTCGTGGATGAATCTCTCTGATAATCTATCTAAAGTAATATCAATAAAGTCATTCAAGCAGAGGTGATTCAGCAGATTTTTTTTTTATCTTCTACCTGAATACCAGGAAGTTTCTCCACTAGCGAGTGATCTCTGGGAAAAACGGATGTAATTTAACACAAAATACGGTCTAAGGACAAACATAAAGCTATCTATATACGTACCTTCGTGTAGACTTTCAATGAAATTTCAAAATAGAGATAAATGACGAAGTTGAAAAAAGTTAGTAATAGGAGTCATTAGGAAATCAAATAAGCCCATATAATTTTTCCCTCAAATGTCATGCCATAAAAGATCGGACTTGGCGTATCTGCGTAGATTTCTGACGCTTAAACAAGGAAACGACGCCCGATAGTTTCCAGTGCCATGTACCGACGACATCTTATCTCTGTTAGGTTAGAATAAAAATTTTTTTTTTTCACCAACTTGGACTTACTTAAAGGCTTTTACCTGATACCATTACCTAAGTGATTGTACCTCATATACCGTTTTCAGCACACTCAGGGGATTCTTATCAATTTTTACATATGCCTCTGGCTTACGTTGCGCCCCAGTTACAATATAGTGTTTGGAGACTTTTAGGGGATACTCTACATGCCTATTGGTTGGTCTTATAATCTTTTCTAATACCTTAGAAGTACATTACACTAAACTAGAGCTAGTGCTACAGAGACAAAGACAAATAATCTCAGAGTAAAATATCTAAATGTGAGTTTTTTAAAACCGAACATGTTTATCTAGGTTTTATGTGTCTGGTCAAGGTCTTAAAAGTAGTCCATGGTAAGGTGTCGGCTATTCATAACTTTCCGGTACTTATTAACGTAAAACAAGGGGGGATACAGCACTTTTGCGCTGTAGTGGGTATTACAATCGTATGTAAATATGTAACTCTTCAATCATGACAGCTCCTTTAACAGATCTTACGAAGAAGAGCGTAGATTTATTATGGTCTAAAAAGCATCAACAGGCGTTCGATATCTTAAAAGCGGAATAATGCAGCTTACCTAACTTAAAAATCCCTGATTTAAATAAGGAATTTTTTTTTTTTATTGCAACAGACGCCTCAGACCAAGGGGTAAGAGGGATACTACTTCAGTAATATGATAAACAGTTCTTCCCTATAGCTTTTTATTCACGTAAACTAAAGCCCTCTGAAAGTAAATATACAGTAATAGGCAAGGAAGGGGCTAAGGTATCTTTAACTCACTAGTATATTTTAAGTTCATAATCTATGGCTATCCTGATAAAGTCCACTGAACATGAGTCCTTTACCGAGTTTTTTCAAAGGCTTTAATCACAGTCCAAAAGGAAACTCGGTGACAAATGATCATTCAGGTCTTTGGAGCCAAGATAAGATATCTACCTGGGAAAGCAAATATCATAGCTGACGCATTATCCCGCAATCCCGCACCATACAGCAAAGAACCATTAATTGGACTAAAAGATATAGAAACATCCGTACCTATTGTTAAAACCGTATCTAAACAAGAAATTCCTTAACCCAAGAGATCGCGAGCATTGAATATCTGGGTCGGAGCGCAGAACTGTTACGAACTGAACAAAGCAAGCGTCAACAGACATAACCCAAACAATAAACACTTCGAAACGGAAACAGGGTCAGCGGCTAAGCAAAAACAATACACACTTCGAGCAGAAACCCTAAAGCAAAAGTATACTTAAGGTATGTGTATCAGAATAATGTAATCAAATGTAGTATTATATGTAGGGTCGTGACGAGGAAAACCCGAAGAACACAGCAGTGACTAACGACCAGGTAGTAATAATAATCTCTTCATACCAATCGTCATAAACTGGTTGCATTCCGTCATCCAGGGTTCCATAGTATGTCACAGAAAGCCAAATCACTATTTTACTGGCCTACAATGCTTACAGATATAAAAAGCACATAACTAATTGTAACATGTGTCATGAAAACAAGGGATACACTAAGACCCCTGTCAGTTTAGGGACCTATCCTGTGCCAAATCAATCCTTGAAAGAATATACGTAGAATTATTACATAATTACAGTCTGACAGAGGGAATAAACACTTCTTAGTGTTAATAGTTCCTTGACACGTTATATAGAATTAATAGCACTAAAAACAAACACCGAAATTGAGTGCGTTAGGAATATTTATGAGTGCTAAATCAGTTAAATATGGAATTCAACACATAATAATCTGTGACTCGGGTGGTGTAAATCAATAATAATCTCCTTAACACGTTGTGTGAATTCCTTTCCATTAAGAAAACCAATAATATATTTTCACCCAGAGTCATCGGTTTGGTAGAATAACGGATAATTAAATAGGAAGTGTCAATGTCTTACGAGTTACAACTCGTGATATTGGATCCGACCGGATTATAGCGGTTCTCGCGGTTTTAAATACCTTTATCATTTATATCTTGTATCTATAGAATTGATGCCGCAAGTAGCCCTTATACGGTACGCCGCTAGAACACTTTTCCACATATTCAACCGCCAACCATTAATTTATCAAATAAATAAATATATATATAAATAAATAATATAAAAAAATAAAATAATATGGATACAAGTGGAGTCAATATAATACACTCCGTAAGAAGTCGGAAGGGTTACAAATTATAATAAAAAAGGAATCACGATAATATCAATAAGCAAAACGTAACCATAAAATATCCAAATATATATGCGTAAAGATTTGAACTCTAACTTAACGCTTTAGTAATGACAAATAAGCTAAAAGTTCAAACACATTATCCAAAATCTACTGACATATTGTCTGTCCCGGTGATTTATATTCGTAGTCAATGAAAAAAAAAAATTCTAAATAAATAAATAAATAAATAAACTAATAATAAATAAAATAAATAAAATAAAATAAAAGAGATTTTAAAGTCAGGAAGTCTAGAAGTGAAAATGTTATCTATGGAATAATCCTATATGAATCTTATACAGGGCTAATAATATATATAGAATTTGTATGGAAACCTTTTTCATATAGTTTGAATAAGGAATATTTATTTAACATAATGCCAACATGAAACTATATATTGTTCAATTTTGGTACTGTTGTTTTTTTTTTTTTTTCAGACATTCTTCTCATGCGGGTGGAGAATTAAACACTAAAATATCATTTGAAATACTAAAGTCGTATCTCTTACAGCAAGTAACGTAACTCTTAGCTGGCTGAGAGCAATCTCCTGCCAAGTGACGACGTCATCATTGCCGTATCAGCATTTGTTCCTTTTAACCTCAATAATCTGCTTACACAGGCTTCATCTGTGTGTCGTCTCTGCTTGCAAAAGCAGATTGACTGGAGAAAGGAATGCTTAGTTCATGAACTTCACATGTGGTTCATAGGTCACATGACAGGCCACATAACATATTCTTATCCGTGTGTGTAATGCAATTAGTTAAGGACTTGTAAATCATTTTTAAAATTAATGAACAATATAAGGCAATAGAATTTCTATAACAACAAAATGAATTAATTTTTTTTTTCTGAACCTCATAGACATTTAGAAGTAACGGAATATATATATGAAATATTACTTGCAACATTAGCCTATTACAATTCAAGTAAAACATTCATGGGAAAATGTCACATTTTCTTGGAAAACCCAAAGTTTATATAGAAATTAGTTACATAGTGGGTTTTTCGTTGCATCTCCTACCTATTAATAATGTTTTAAAAGTTAACCTCAGAGGATGCGCACGAGAAAATTGAATATGAAACTTTTGTTAGGGCACATAGAATCATGATTAATCTTCTCTTTGACTCTTTATGTTGCCTGGCAATCTTACATTTAGCTCCGTTTTCCACTTCTTTGTCTAGTAACTTACTACCAGTAATATCGAATTTTCTTTGAGATTCGTATTGATATCTATTTATTTTTTATATTAATGGATATTTTTACAAGTCATCATAGACCTGGATAGGTTCACTCATTGTTAATGCCATGGATAAAAAAGTTTGTACAGCGGATTCTTTTGAATTCCAAGATATCAGCGAATTCATGTGGGTTACGTCTGGTCTAAATGGCTCTCTTCCCTCCCCTGTATTTGGATGTCGTCTGAATTTACTTTGCCCTTGTGACAAGTATAATTTCACTTGCAGGCTGATTAATGGAACCTGGTTACAGTATCCTGCAGTACGAGAGTTTCACATCGCAACTTCAAAAAATCGTTCGTCGCAGCGGACGACTACAGTCAAGTAACAACCGCCTACAATGTGAAAGGAATTTCATGGACTTCTTCGACCGACACCGTATCTCGTCGTTAATCTCGTTTTAATGCGGAATGCTCCGGCGGCTGTCGGAATTCGACTACAAAAAGGGACATACTTCCGACAATTACGACCCGAAGGATATTCAACTCTACTTTGCTGGCGAAGGACTCGTGCTGGGGATGTTTTTTTATTCATCGCGAACGTAATCGTGTAGCTTAGGATGCAGAGAATAAGTATGAGCGCAAAAAATAGAACGTTGGACCCGCCCAGGCAAATTTTCCCCTTGTTTTAACCATTGAAAAAGGCCGTTTCAATTGGCTATAGGTGGTTGTCTGGAACTGTGTAATGGACGAAAAGTTGTTCGAAAGCTAGTTAAAAGTGAAGTAGTATAACCTCGGTCATGTATCCTATATATATGAAGTGTCATGTATCCTATATATATAAAGTATCATGTATCCTATATATAATTGATCATAAATAACAGAGTCGAAATATATCTTTGCGTGTACGCAATAGGAATCTCTTTATATAAATGATCATAAATAACAGAATCTAAATATATTTTTTGCGTGTACGCAATAGGAATCTATTTTAAGTGCACATATATTAATCATAATTTTATGAATCCATATACATATGTATAAACAAATCAGGTAGCCTATAATCAATCTGTTACCTTTTATCATACCAATATCTGCAGTTATTTATGAGTTAGTATATTGATTAATGAATCAGATATATAACATTTAGCATAAAAATCAACGAATCAATCAGCATAAACATTAATAATTTTATCAATTCATATGAACTTTTTTATCAGTTAAAATATGATTTTTATCATGTTAATCTTCATTCTATGCAATTATCAGAGAACATTAGTATTTTCTGTAGCATATGTATCTTAATGAGATGAAGTGAAAAAAACTGTATCATTATATATATCATGTGATCACTATTATTTACCAATATCATTGTTTTATATTTTATTACTTGAATCAATTCATGTACACCATGAATTTTTATTTACTTATATATATATATATAAGTGTCTGTATCACACTCCTATAAGTCAGATGCAAGTCAAGTTTGAGTAATATTCAGTAGTTGGTTTTGGTAGCTGACCGAGCTGATGTAAGTGTTTACATAATAAAAATATGGAATGTTAGTCCATATATATAAAAGTCTAAAACTAAAGAGGTCAACCAGATTGCTTGCAGGAATGTGATCAGACTAGAGACGCTAAAGATGACGTATACAATAAGTATGAGGCTAAGATAACATGCCGTCACCTGTAGTCATTCAATTGTTTATAAACATTAGTCCAAGCTCCCTGCTTGAGACAACTACCCCGACCTATTATTCAAACGGCCTACGTGATCTGTAGCGTGTCTCATTTGATTGTGTGTTCGTATGAAACTATTTGTCATCTGATAGTATGTTCATATGTTCGAACTACTGTCTGTTCCTTCATAACTTGTAACAGAGATGGTAGACAGGCAGAACAGAGTTAGCTATCGTTATTAGAAGACCTGTACCTCTTTACCTAAGCTTTATCATGTAGAGGAATAGGATTAGCCATCATCATTGGCAGAAGCGATCAAGCTATCGTTATTAGAAGACTTGTACAATCATACCTGATCTTCACCATGTAAAACTTCAGAAGAAATTATATCTATTTTTATACTTAGTGTTTTCTACAAGAACCTCACCGAACCATGAGTTTAACACATCGTCGTAAAGATAATACCGACTTCGTAAGTGATCTACAAAACCCCAGACACTCCATTGAAGATGGAAGTGCAATACCAACCGACTTAGCGTATAGATTATCGCTAGTCTAACATTACCTCATAGGGCGCCTTATCATACAAGGCACAAGCCCACTAATATATATATATAGTATATATATATATATATATATATATATATAATATATTATATATATATATATATATATATATATATATACATATTTTATACACAGATAAAATATCATATTTCAGTTCTTATTCCTATATGAACATATTATTAACAATCAAAGAAACAATTATAAATAAATAAAAAAGCACTTACATGAAAAAAAAAAATGTAAATCTGTGAAGCGCTCTAATGGCTTACTAGGGATATACTACGTTAAATCCTTTTATATCTAATTGCTTATGCATTTTATTACGTAGCATTCAAATCATTATTATTCAGGAAGCCAATGATGTCTACACCCATGATGGGAACGATCACTTGTATAATAATAATAATAATAATAATAATAATAATAATAATAATAATAATAATAATAATAATAATAATAATAATAATAATAATAATAATAATAATAAGAATAATAATAATAATAATAATAATAATAATATAATAATGATAATAATATTATTAATAATTATGATAATAATATAATATTATGAAAATAAAAAAAGTTATACCTCTTTTTGTGTTAATTAATACTTACATACACTTTTGAACATTTTCCCTTCTTTATCTTTTGGAGCGTAAATATCTTGGTTTGGAACACCAGGTAAAGGCCAAAGTACATGCATTTGATTTTGACTGAGTCTTTGTCAATTTTCTTTCTGTGCATCATATTATCCTTAACCTTCACCATTTTATTATTATTTTTGCCTGAATAGAAAGGATCGCTAGAATGGTGATCCATTTTACCCAGGTGGGTAAAATGGTCAATCCATTCAATCATTCTTTATTACTCAAGAAAAGAAAATCGAAAGATAAGGACAAATACAATAATAATAATAATAATAATGACCATGCGTTTCTCCAAGCGAATCTCCTGCCACGCTCAAGAAGGAGCCATCTTCAACCACGCCAGGACTACTCATAACAAACGGATAAAGAGAAATGATATTATTCCTAATATCGAAATAATAGACCAGACAACGGACCCCCGACGTCTGCGCCTCCTAGAAGTCCTCCATATAGGCAAGGAGAAACGTTTCTCCTTCCCACCGCCGCCCGGAGAGCAGCGAACGACCCCCCGACAATACCAGATAATCAGGAGCCCCCACGGGATGATAGGATTCCTGCTACGGACGGAATTCCTGTCGTTCATCCCCAGGCACACTACTGTGGCGCTCGCACGAGAGAATCCCCGAGACCTTCGAGGCGAGATCCACGACTTCGTCCAAGACCGGCCCGACCAATGAGAATGCAACTCTAGGTCCGAGCCGCTATAAATACCGCCCCACAGACTTTCTTGCTACAGTCAAGGTCCTTTAAAGGACCTTGGCTACAGTCTCTTCAAACGACGACCCCTGCTTGACCTGGACCTGATATCCTGTTCTAATAAAAGATTACCTTCAGCATTTATAATTTTTTGAAAATTCCCAATATGAATATTGGTCAGTTAGGAAAAAAAGAAAAAACAATATATAAAATCAACTCGCTTAATTCTGCCATTCTTTTTAATAGTATTTGCCTAAAAGAGGGTCTTCTACCAAAATGATAATAATAATAATAACAATAATAATAATAATAATAATACGTGATGGACGAGATTAGAGGAGTCAAAAAAAATCAATATTAAAGTACCACAACAGTAAGATCCTAGTGATCAATAATTCACAGGAAAAGAAATTAAACTAGGAAAATGTACTCGCAAGAATAGAGAGAGAGAGCAGACAAGTATTCATGTACCTATATATTACATTGATTAATTTCATCAGAATCTGGGGAAACTTATTTCAAAGAAAAGAGATCTAATGGTAGCAGCAGAGAAAATAAACTGAGACTTCCACACTTTTAGACTTTTTTCTTTGACACATAAAAATATTAGGATTAGCGGCAACGATTTATAAGCCAGATGTATTTTATCCTAAAATTGATTAGAGAAATGCTTTGATAATGCAGCCTATAAAATGCCCACTAAAAATCTATTAACAAGAATCTAAACACCATTTGATTGCCTTTCTGGAAGTATCATTTTCGGAACTTCCCTGCCTATTCTCGGAACTTTTGTAGCCAAGAAAACCTTAAAAACGATTTATCCCCTTCCTTTTACATAATGCTTACTTTTATTTGTACTCTAAAACTTCGTCTGTCCATTTTTGCAACACGATACAGTCACGCACAGATAAATCATGATATGAATGATACCCAGCTGTGGGCCTGTACTTCGTGCTCTGTGGTGGTAAGAAAATCCAACCTTATTTAAAGTTGCCTTGCTTAGAGACAGAGAGACACATTTTGCACGTTCTGCCTCCCACCCGGACTTGGCAGTAAAATACACGAACTAGCAATCCAATTTAGGAGAAGTTTGTTTGATTATTTTGTTTAAACTGCAGATCATAGATTGTTTCATTATGTCATTTTTAGCATTCATTTGCTCTCATTGTTTTATTTTAGATAGCAGGCTAATTGAGTTCATTTTTTTTATTGCAACGCACAATCTGCTTTTTGCTTTTTTAACATTTTCTATATGTACCATCTTATATTTGATTAAATGAAAGGTTTGAATATCTGATTATTTTTTTTTTATATGTTTAAATGTCAGGCGTTCATGTGTATGCTTATTGTTTTCCTTGCATGGGCATAGCCTGCTTCACATTCATTATATTTTAACATTTCTTTATACTCATTATTCTATTTGTTTAGATGACAGCTTTTGAATTTGAAAACTACAATACTAAGTAACTTAAACTAGGCTAGTTAAAGCATTTAGTAAAAGGCCTTTTAAACATCTCATTTCACGGCTGTAATTCTTATCCAATATGAATTTATCAGAAGCAACTACATAAGCTATTTTCAACAATATAAATAACCATATTCACAGAATAAACTGGAATTTGCCATATATAATTTATAGAAGATAATGTCGATACAAAAGGGAGATGATAAAGTCAGCCTTGATTAAACAAAGACAGGTAGTGAACATCTCATGGGGAACCTGGGATTCAGATGTCATAGATAAAATCTTCCTTTAACCAAAGCTTAAGAAGATTAAAGAGAAATTGTCAACTGGGGTGACCTAGATAAATAGTTTACCTGTGGATGGAATTCTTAATATAAATATTGCCTTTTCTGTGCCGTTCCTTATTCTTTACCCACCTGAAGAGAGAGACAGCAGTCTCAAGAATATAGTACTTACTTTCTATATTTTGGCATTTTTATTAGATGGAATTCTGTCGTAACAGAACATTCTTACCAGACACACACACACACACACATACAGACACACACACACACACACACACATATATATATATATGTGTGTGTGTGTGTGTGTGTGTGTGGGTGTGTGTGTGTGTGTGCATGTATGTATGTATTGCCCAATATTTAGACTCTTGCAACTCCTACATAAGATTTCTTAATTAGTTATTTAATGTAATGCATCTATGTTAAAGCTTTCTAGTATGCACATGAAATGACAAAAAAACAGTTTTCCATTTGGTTCCCTTTACGAAGAGGCAGATAAAACCAAACCCTCCCGCGACACAAAGGAAAATACACTACTGAAGTAGCCAAGAACTATTGCTAATTATCTCTAACTGTATGCTGGCTGCACTGAACAAGTAAGAGCCTTTGCATGAGTTCTAACTATTTATTTAACCCTAGATAATTTTCTGAGATAGGTGGTACGTCCATAACGTATACCAGTTAATTGGTCTTCCCCTCATAATTGAGTCAGTATTTGTTCACGCAAGAACTGAATTGAGGTTATGTAAAGGGGTCTCATTTCGTGACCATGAGCCATTATTCAGTTCCATAATGTTCAGTCTTTGAAATATACATTTTGACGGGGGAGGGTAATATGTTAATATAATTAGGATGAAAACCTAGTGGTATATTACTACAAAGGGAAGCAATCAAACGTCAGGATTTTCACACGTAAGGATAAAAACCTTATTTTAGCCAAATCTTTACAAACTTAAAGATTTCTATCAAGACATTTAGAATTTGTAAATTATTAAGTCATTTTCTATACACAACAAACATTTTATAAAAACGAAGTATATTACAATACCATTGCATATATTAACTGATCGCAATCCTGGTCTAAAAGCTAATAACTTTTATTTCATATTATGTGGTTAGTATTAAAATAAAGCTAACTTTTAACCACAACCGTTAGTCGCGCCACTATTTCATACTCAAAATATCTAGGTCGTGAGGATGAGAGAGAGAGAGAGAGAGAGAGAGAGAGAGAGAGAGAGAGAGAGATCGTGAGGATGAGAGAGAGAGAGAGATGTTCACCTCTTGGTATGTTCTCATTTTCAAGGCATATCTGAAAGAGGAATTCAATACCGACACCACAAGATTAATACTCTTATCTTTGTTATTTTTAGATGTAATCCTTTGATTCAGTTAGAGTGACATTCAATTAAACTTTTACTTTTATCGTCCTTCTGGGTGTCCCGATCACTTCAATAATATTGCCACATATTACATAATGCTAAATCTCGTTGCAAATAAGAGTAATTATTAATTTTATTTAGGATAAGTATTTATTTTCATCAGGACAAGGAGAGAATTAATTTATATTTTTCTGCCCCATAAATGGTAAAATATACTGTAAAACTTATAGTCCTTCTTCTTTTGATTTTCTTCTACAAAGGATCGTATTGGAAACAATTAATCAGCTAAATAAGGGCTGTCTGTAAGAGCTCCCTAGATTTCCTCTCTATTCGGATCAACGCTTGCTTTCATAGTGACAAACAGGATCATGGTCCTATCACGATATTGAGTGAGAAGCATTCTTCCTTTCAAAGGGCGAGATGCAAATCAACGGGGCATCAAGGCCCATAATTACTTTGTAAAAGTCAGTAACGTCAGAAAGTTGACGTGCTAACTTGACAAATCTTTATTTCCGGTATGTTTCTCAGGACAAGACCCACTGATTTTACTTCCTCGTCTTTGATGGGTTTTGCCTCTTGACACATGCAACGACACCAGAAACACACACGCACGCACACTCAGCCCATATAATATATATATATATATATATATATATTATATATATATATATATATATATATATATATATATATATATGATAGGGGAGAGAGACACACACAAAAATAGACCTTTACTTTCATAGACTTTGCATGGACGTGCAATGTGTATGTCTGTTATGCTGGTGAACTCGGTGGCAACAGGCATTTATAGAAAAATATTTTTTTTGAGTTGCGTTTATAATTATTTTACGGTACGTTACTGACTTACCTAAGATTTCACGACACCAACACAATTTACATAAGATGCAAAATTCAATTAAACGCTAAATTCTAATGCAACTTGCATTAAGGAAAAATATGTGAAATAAAAAAAAAACGTACATACTTGCACTGATGAGGTACAATAGTGTTAAAAAAGCATCATCATTTGCGCTGTAGTTCGTAAATGAATTTCAGTTCAGTGTTATTTATTCTGATTAATGAACATTTTTCTTAATGCCATCCGAATTTTCATATGGAAATTAATACTTATATAATTCTATATATATATTATAATATCTATATATATATTATATATATATATATATATATATATATATAGATATATATATATATATATATATATATATATATATATATATATATTATATATATATATATATATATATCTATATCTATATATATATATATATATATTTATATTATATATATATATATATATATAATATATTAATAGATAGAATATATATATTATATAATATTAAATATGTATTGTTATTTATATTATATATATATTTATATATGATATATATATATATATATATATATATATATATATATATATATATTAATATATATTATATATATATTGCTATGTGTTTGTTTATGCGTATGCATATGTATAATGTATTTTATCGAAATTAGTTTTAGTCTCTTAATAGAGACGCTATACTAGTGCAACAGAGAAACAAATAACCCCAGCAATAGAATTAACGGTACGAAAAATGTCCTCTAAAAACCAAGCAGATTTCACAAGGAATGTAATTACCATTAAGAGAAATTATTATTAAGAGAGAGGCCCTACCACGAACCACAACGTACACGAAAATGGCATCTCCCGCTGCAGCTACTTACGGAAATGAGGAATTTGCAAGAGCGAGAATTCATTAAAGCTGATCTAATGAATGGGACACATCTGAGGAAGGTACCATATCGCATTTGCCATCCATCAGCCTAAAACATATAATCTAAAGGATGGAGACCGAGACGAAGAAAGCAGGGGAAAATCTACATCTTTCGGTTTTTCCTGTTGAATAGATAAATAGATATATAGATAGATTGATAGAGAGAGAGAGAGAGAGACAAAGAGAGAGAGAGAGAGGTCTATATACCCAAACTGAGAGATAGTAAACCTCCCTATTTATCTCTCCCTCCTATCTTGATATCTATCTCCCCATGTAAATGAGATGGAGAGGTAGAGTGATATTATTTCTTAATGGTCACTCTTATTTTCTTCTCGCTACTAAAAAGTAACTATTGCGAAAGTTTTGTCATTATCTGAGAAATATAGATATTTTTTGTGTTCAGATTTAGGAACTTGTTATTATATGATGACTTTTGTTTTATTATTATTATCATTATTATTATTATTTTTATTTTCTTTTTTATTATTTTTTTTTTTTTGCTCTATCACAGTCCTCCAATTCAACTGGGTGGTATTTATAGTGTGGGGTTCCGGGTTGCATCCTGCCTCCTCAGGAGTCCATCACTTTTCTTACTATGTGCGCCGTTTCTAGGATCACACTCTTCTGCATGAGTCCTGGAGCTACTTCATCCTCTATTTTTTTAGATTCCTTTTCAAGGATCTTGGTATCGTGCCTAGTGCTCCTATGATTATAGGTACAATTTCCACTGGCATATCCCTTATCCTTCTTATTTCTATTTTCAGATCTTGATACTTATCCATTTTTTCCCTCTCTTTCTCTTCAACTCTGGTGTCACATGGTATTACGGCATCAATGAGTGATACTTTCTTCTTGACTTTGTCAATCAACGTCACGTCTGGTCTATTTGCACGTATCACCCTATCTGCTCTGATACCATAGTCCCAGAGGATCTTTGCCTGATCGTTTTCTATCAATCCCTCAGGTTGGTGCTCGCACCACTTATTACTGCAAGGTAGCTGATGTTTCTTGCACAGGCTTCAGTGGAGGGCTTTTGCCACTGAATCATGCCTCTTTTTGTACTGGTTCGCTTGCTATTTGGTTTATGGTTTCATTTTTCGTATTGCACTTCCTATATATGGGAGAGATGTTATTTCCATCTATCGTTCTTTGAACATGTCTGGTTCTTAGGGCCTGATCTTGTGCCGCTGTTATCATTCCTTCAGTTTCCTTCTTTAGCTCTCCCCTCTGTAGCCATTGCCATGTGCCATCGCTGGCTAGTTCTGTAGTCTGTCTCATGTATTATTATTATTATTATTATTATTATTATTATTATTATTATTATTATTATTATTATTATTAGATAAGGAAAAGTAAATACATCATTTAGCATTTATAAACCAAGAAGCAATATAAGTTACATATATAAGTGAAGGTGATTTTGCTGCAGTATTACAACTTTTTTTACTTTTATGATCATCGCCATCATCATTTCTGGCATGGTGTTCATTACATAGATTTGTGGGGTAAGGAAATGAATACATCTTATACATACACACATACATATATACATATACACACAAACACATACACACACACACATACACACACACACACACACACACACATATATATATATATATATATATATATATATATATATAATATTATATATATATGTGTGTGTGTGTGTGTGTGTGTGTGTGTGTAGTGTGTGTGTGTGTTTGTGTGTATATGTATATATGTCTGTGTGTATGTATAAGATGTATGTATGTAATATATATATATATATATATATATATATACATATATATATATATATATATATATATATATATATATATATATATTATATTAATACCTTTCATATACCTATGCCACTTTCTCTCCGAGGTCATTAGTGGTCCTTTATATGGAGTACCTATAAAATATTAGTTAGACCATCTTTTGTGAGACCTTTTGAGGATCGTAGTTACTTTTATCATTAAAATGATTTAAAACCCATCTACAGCCTTACCTAAAATTCATATTACTTTTTTTAAACCTAACCCATTACTAAATTAGGCACAATAACTTTGAGAAGGCCATATTTGTCAAATGGAAATTATTTTATTTTATTTCGCGTGAATCTTTTTTAATTGCGCCTCGAGGAAATTTTTTGTCATCCAAAGATTTATAAAGAAACACTTGCTTGAATGTACTAGTGAAGAGAGCAAATGGGCAGATCGCTCAAACTTGAGATAAGTGATTGCAACAATATCGATTGTATGCCCGTATTTTATTCGGAAAACCAGTGATAAATTATTTTAAGCTGTTTAGAGCAAAACAAAACCAAAGGGTCCCTACAAAAGTCGACGACAGTTATCTATACGAAACGATAAAAGAAAATGGGAACAAGAAATTGTGACGAGTCGAAAAAGTTGCTACATGAAAAACTATGACGAGTAGAATATGGAACCCGATACAGTTGGCGGAAGTTATGATGAAACAACTGAAAAAAAGAGGGAGGAAATCTGAACTACAACTAGAAATAGTTATATCTGCCATGGAGAAGAAAAAATAGAAAAAAATAAAAGAAATATATATATATATATATATATATATATATATATATATATATATATATAATTATAGACCCCGTAATCATGACAGGTAGCAATAATTCAGTTACCATTTAACAACACTTTTGTGTGATGAGAGAAACATTTATATAAGACATTTGCAGCTTAACGATTATATGTACATAACAGTGAGGTGATAACAATTAACACACACACACACGCACACACACACTCACACACACACACACACACACACATATATATATATATATATATATATATATATATATATATATATATATATATATATATATATATATATATATATGTGTGTGTGTGTGTGTGTGTGTGTGTGTGTGTGTGTGGGTGTATGAATTATTATCACGTCACCGTTATTTGCATATAATCGTTAAGCTGCAAATGTCTTATATAGAAAACAGAATTTGAGTGAATAATGAGGCTACACAATTGCCCTCCCCCCCTTTTTTTGGCGCATTTCCATCACAACATTTTTCATTGCTCCTCGAAATGATTTCGAGGCTTTGACAGCTTAGCCTTCGCCTGAATTTCGCATCCATTATTTCAGACTATTCAATAAGTCGAAGTTATAATCCTCTGGTTTACATCTACATAAGTTTCTAGTAAATTTTCAGACCAGTTCTATATATTTGAAAAAGCAAAAAAAAACTCTGTTCTATATTTAACGTTGTACTTATTATTTGTTTTTTTTTCACGAAAAGGTAATTATAAGTGATAAATGGATCAAGTACCGCCATCAGGGATATTCCCGAAGTATCGAGAATTGTATATTAAACGACATTTACAGCTTAATGATATATATAAAACACGGTGATGTGAAGAAAAATCATAAAGAGAGCTAAATGTTCCAAACATATCTATTAGCTATCATGGTGAAGTAGTTGTAATGGCGAAAGCTGTGTAATTTCGCCGCTCTCGACGAGTCAACAAGTATTGCAGTATCGGCGTTAACTTATACCTCTCTTGATAGCTAATTGGTTATACCGTCGACTGATCCATTATCACTTATGATTTCTCCTTCCGTGATCATTCCCCATCGGCGATATATATATATATATATATATATATATATATATATATATATATATATATATATATATATATCGTATATATATATATATATATATATATATATATATATACGTATATATATATATATATATATATATATATATATATATATATATATATATATATATATATATATATATATATATATATAATATATATATATATATATATATAAAAATATATATGTGTGTGTGTGTGTGTGTGTGAAGCTGTCTGGCGCATGTTCCAGCAGTGCAGTTCGATGAATTATACCGTCGAATTCAGCAACAAGGCCAGGTCCGCTTTCTCGACGTCCTCGTCTCCAAGACCGATGATGGTCTAAGAACTTCGGTGTATACAGAGCAAGCAAACTTAGGGCTTTGCCTGAATGTCCTGCACGGTTCAAGAACACCACAGTCAGGGTCTACATTCGGAGGACCCTCACACACTCACAAAGAACTCGACCGAGTTACTCAGGTTCTCGTTAATAACGGGTATCCGGATCGACTTATTAATAAAGAAGTCAGAACAGCGCTGGATCGGTGGTACAGCGAGAGTGAGAGACCGCAGCCCCACCCCCATGAGAAGATCAAGCTCTATTACAAAGCTAAAATGTATGCATGTCACCGTGAAGACGAGGATGCATTAAGAAAAATCGTCAGAGAGAATGTGACTCCTACTGAAGTAGACAAAGAACTCGAACTCTTAATTTATTACCAAATCGACGTACCCGCAACCTTTTCATGAAGAACAACCTGACCTCCCTAGCAAGAGACTTCTTGAAGCAGTCAAATGTAGTCTACCAATTCATATGCCCCGTCCGTGGATGTCCCGGCTCTTACGTTGGTATGACTTCTATGAAACTGTCCAAGAGGATTTCTTGCCACGCACAAGAAGGGGCAATTAAAAACCGTACCATGACAGCACACCAGGAAGCTATCTCCCAAGACGGTATTATCATGAATACTAAGATAATAAGGAGGGCTCCTGACCAGCGACGTTTACGACTGCTCGAGGCACTCCTCATACAGCAAGAAAAACCCTCATTAAATACGACACAGGAAGTGTTTTTCCTCCCAACCAACAAGAAGACCCACGAATATAAATAATAGTACAAATAATACCAGACCGAGCGACCTCCGCAATCAAAGAATACCAGATGAGACAAACAGCTCAGCAGCCAATGACAATGCGAGCCGTCGTCATGACAACACCCAGGGAAGTCATGCCCCAGCCTCGACGGTTTGCTAGGCTGCAACAGCGCGACCTTCAACGACGGGAAGTGTCTCGAAGGAAACTTCCTCCAACCAATAGCAGGAACGCATTGCACCACCAACCAATGAAAAATCAGAGAGCGGTTGACCCCCTGCTGACCTACCACTAGATACTGAGTAGAGCCTGACAGCCAGCATCTACAGTCTGCTCCGACTCACTGCCGTGGTCATGCTCGGATGGTACCGAGAGAAATGTTGGCCACTAGAACGACTTATAATTTTGATCTATTTGTTCATTTACTGTGACAAATAAATAAATTTTAAGCAAATCCCAGAAATTGACTCCTGATGAATTATATCGGCGCAATACTCGCCAGTTGTAGTAGTAGAGAGAAGAGATAAAGCAATTATTAGAAAAATAGAGAAGATTATTTACAAGTTGAATGCAGCTGATGCCGCAATATCTTTCAATAAGACTTGTTTGAAAGAGGATCTCCTTCCAATATTAATTATTATTATTATTATTATTATTATTATTATTATTATTATTATTATTATTATGTGATTGAAATTATTATTATTATTATTATTATTATATTATTATTATTATTATTATTATTATTATTATTATTATTATTATTATTATTATTATTATTATTGTATT
>NC_061107.1:36013837-36031337 GCF_015104395.2 Macrobrachium nipponense | reverse complement strand
TCCGTGAATGCGGACGACATCGCCTGAATTGCGGGTTCTTTTCAATCTGGTAAAAGATCTCGACTGAATGTAGGAAGCCATCAGATTTTATTTATTTATTCTATTTTAATATTGTGTATTGAAAAATGGGAAAATTAAAGGTAGTGAATCAGTGACCATTTTCATTTGTTTTGTCCTATTTAGAATGGACTCACTGACGTCGAGCATTTCAAAGAATGAACTTATTAATGTAATTATAAAAAAGTAGGCAAAGAAAACAGTTGCCATAAATGTCCTCAATAGCTTGGAGACAGAAATTCATAAAATGCTTAGTGAAGAACATTTGGGTTTTAAAACTAGCGGAGTTGCTCAGATAAAATATTTTTGTAACAGGATAATGCGTACTATTGTGTAGAGTTGAAAAATTCCTGTAAAATAGTTTTTCTTGACTAAGATTTAGCATTTAGCTCTACAACTGACCAATATTAGATCTTGCATCACAACAGGACTGTCATTTAATAAGTATCTCATAGATAAATTTAGTTTAAGATGATGCAGAAGGCCATAAATTGTTTATTTTCTCTCTTTCTGAAGAGTCTTCTCTTACGCTAAAGATATTTTACTAGGTAACGTTACACTTTATTATAGAAATAAATCAGAACCAGACTATTGTTATCTTTTAATTTTATAGCGGAATGCGTTACCAGAATTTAGTAAAAATAAAACACTAGCTTTAATTCATGGGATATGCTTTAAAGCTGTAATTAAAGTGATAATAATAGTCAGCAAGTAATCAATGAAGCTAGCAGAAAGACAGTTGAAAATTCTTAACAAATCACACATTTAAACTCAGATTTTATGAAAGAAAAACAATTGTTCAAAGGGGACTGCAGTTATGGACTACATATCATAATTTTCACAGACATAACCTTGCGTGTATGATGAATGACCACCCAAAAACCTCATAAGCCCGCTTGGTTTTGTATAGTTTCGGCCCATACCTCTCTCATTTTCTATGCATTTCTATTAAGTGGAAGCTGTCTGTGGTAGATACTGAATTATTTCCATAAAGAGAGTCCTTCACACTCTGGGAGTAATTAGCCATGCGCAACGTGACAGGCTAAATAATTTGTTGGTTTTCACTCATCTTAAAAATAATTTATTTTACCTTCACAAAAAGGGGAAATAGAGAGAGAGAGAGAGAGAGAGAGAGAGAGAGAGAGAGAGAGAGAGAGAGAGAGAGAGGATAGCATGGCATCTTATTATAAATTAATATGCAGAGAAAGAGAAAAAAGAGAGTAGTTGAATGGTATTACTTTCTACTCTGTCGTATGCTTCCTGATATTAATGCGGACTACAGACTTGTTTTCTAATGACTCTCATACTTCTGAAATATCTGTTTTTACCTACCAACAATAATTGACAAGTCTGCCTTGCACCTAATTGTGTAAGAAATTTTGCTCCTAATAGTAATGCTTTCCTCATCCAGACATACCTTAAACACCTTGTTGGACACGCAAACCAGCTGCACTTCGTTTAGTATTCCACTGTATCTCCAATCTTTAAATCCCATTATCTATGCTGCTATTCCATATTTTAGCCCCTTTTTATTGGCAGATGTATATATACCGTCCCCTCACTTTCAGAAGAGATAAAAAATATACTATATATATATACTGAACCTCTTCCAGATCTGCAGCATTAAGATTCATATCTACTTCGTCCTTCTCGTTCATCAACCCTTAAGAATTATCAGCTATCAACAAAGGTCATTCTGTGAAGACAGCATTTCTGTGTTTATATATGTTGTTCTAAACACCATTTCTTCATAAACAATTCTGTCTTTATGTCACCCAAGTACCATCTTTATTAAACCACTCATTTCCTTATCCATGGTGGATACTGAATGTGTGAGTGTTTTTTTTTTTAACTAAATTTTGGCGCTCTTTATACGTTTCCTTCACTACAATTATCATTTATTTCTTAACAAAAATACTTCCTTTAATAACAATTAGCGTTGCATTTCCAGAGTTTCCTTCACCACTAAAACTTGTATTAATTTTTACTTTGGCCTTCACAAGAAAGAGAAAGTGCAAAAAATACGTGTGACGGAATTTCAGAGGTGCTTTGTGTCACTCATTGATGAAGATAATATGCACAGAAATTTGAATTTTTTGTCTATTGAAGTTATCCGAGGATGACTGTATACTGCCATAAAAAGAGGATTTTACAGGGAACTTTCCCAATCGTTGAAAATGTGTGAAGAAAACGTATTTTTTTCTAATACAATAATTTTACAATAGTCTGTAAAATGATGTAGGTTCATTGATGCCTCGATATATTTGTGTTATTCAACGACTGCTTTTTTATTATTTAACTCTGGTGAAACACTCAGGCATCTAGCCGGGTATACATTTTCTCACAGAAAAAAGTGGAGTATTAAATATATTCTGCATCCTTAACCTGAATTATTAATTCTTTGCAAGCCAGGATTATACAAATTGAATTCAGATTATGATGGAAGCTCATTTAATTTTCTTGTTCATCTGGCTATATAAGAAGTTAAACCCTTAAATAACCAACCAACTGACAGGGTATTCTAAAAACACGCTAATTTTAGTACCTGAATTGCATTGTTATGGATAATTCTACATATTACCAATTTGAATGACATGCTGAAATACTATTTGTTATACTGTGGGTTGCAGGTACGAGTGAAAGGTCAGGTCAAGCTATAACTAATTCATTAGTCTGAACTCTTACAATATAATTGACCAATGCGGGCGGTAATGTAGCACCTCTCTCTCGACGGGCAGAAAGAAGGAGTAACACCAAGGCATTTGTGTCTCTTTACGAACGTAAAGTAACAAATACACAAAAGAGAGATAAGCAATTCAAATGGATATACATATGGTCGAATACACGGCATTTTGATTTGTACATTTATTACAAGCATTATATGACAGCGATAATGGTGACTGAAATTAATACATGAAGTGTGATCTTGACAATTCGTGCTTCTTACTTTCTTGCCATTTGTCGTGTGGTTTGGGTATGCGAGACAAACAATGATTTTCCTCAGGTAGACTCGTGTGTAGCTATAGTATCCTCCCTTCAAGTGGGACCACTCATGTTGGCTCGTCTCCGTCATGCAGGCTTGTTTCAGACAGTCTATAAAAACCTGGGTCGTTCTCTAGTCCACTGACATCAGGTATGACACTGGCCGCCACTGTAGAACTGTGTGGGCCGGTGAATGCAGGGAGAAGGGGGTGTTTTGTGTATGTCGATCCAGATGAGCACATATTTTGCGTTTTTTAGGTCTTCAGGGACAAACGCTTTTCTGTTTGCTTGGTACGTTGTTCTGGCTGGCAATATTTTTTATTGCTTTTCTTGCATCTGATTGGTGACTTTCTATTGGGAGAGGCATCTGCTGGCTGTCAATGCTTGGTCATACAGGAATCTGCTGGGGAGGATTTGAATGCTTGTTGTGGTGTTGTTTGGAGCTCCAGTAGCACCCACAGTAACTCTTTCCACCAACTTTGCCCTGGGATCTGCCTGTTAGTGAGATTTTAATGATCTGTGGATTCTCTCTATTATTCCATTTGCGACTGGGTTGTAGGCCTTTAAGTGTGTTAGCTTTGTTCCCATGCTGTTGGCCAGGGCGTTCCATAGTACAGGGGTGTAGTTCACACATCTGTTGCTAATGATGGTTTGAGGAATGCCATGTTTGCTAACCCTGTCTGTGAGGGCCTTGACACAGCTTTCTGTAGTTTGTTGTCGAATTGGTATTGCTGGCCACCTCGTGTTCCTATCTATTATCGTGAATAGATATTTGTACCCCTCTGAAGGGGTTAGGGGTCCCACAATGTTGACGTGAATGTGGGCAAGTCTACGATCTGTCGTATCATACACTTGTATCCCACTTTCCATATATCTCTATATTTTTGAAGTTTGGCATGGCATGCATTGTCTTGCCCAAGTTTTCGTGTCCTTCCTCATGATACCATTCAGGCAGTTGAACATCCCAATGGGTGGCATAGGTTGTGGGTGAGATTGAATGTTCTCTTTCTTAGTTCCTCAGGCAAGTAAAGGAGTGAGGGGCTGGTACTCATCTCGCAGGTGATGGTTGCCGTCCCTCCATTGATCGACAGGTCACCACATTCGTCTGCCACATTCCCTCCAATGATCGGCCATCAGTGACAGATACCAGTGTCGACGTGGGGTAATAAAGGTGTGCACCAGCAGTTGATTGTTTATCTGGACCATGAACTGTAGTCCCTTGAACATGTGGCGGAAGTGTCAGACTGCTCTGCAGACTGCTAGGAGTTCCTTGTCAAATGCTGAGTATTTTTGCTCTGCTACTGTTAGCTGTTTGCTGTAGAAAGCTAATGGGTGGCAATATTCGTCGGTGTCCTGCTTGAGTATGGAGCTCATCAACATACTGCTTGTCTCTGTTATCAGTGTGAGGAACCTGTGGGGTAAAGGCAACATTAGTGTTATTTTATCAGATATGACTTCTTTTGCAATTTTATATCATTGTCTTGTTAGTTTTTCCATTTTAATATTTTTCTATTCCCTTTTAACCATTGATATATATGGCTCATTATTTGTGAAAGTTTGGGTATCAACCTGTGGTAATAGTTCATGAACTCTGTAAATTATTGAACTGATTTTACTGTGGGTTTTGGGAAGTCTGATTGCTTGCATTTTCTCTGGTATTGGTTTTATACAATCCTTGCTTACTTGGTGTCCCAAGAATTTTGCTGTTTTCTGCCCCCACTTGCACTTGTTTTTTTTTTTTTTTTATCTTTTAAGCACTTCTCTTACGTGTTTGAGATGTTCTCTTAAGTCTGGATTGAATATCAATATAACATCCACGTAAGCAACACAAAATGGATGTTCATCGAATATTTTCTCCATTAGTTTTTAGAATGTTGCACCTGAGTTGTGGAGGCCGAAGAAGCTGTAGTTGAATGTTTATGTGCCAAAAGGAGTTATTTATGCTGTTTTTCGCACATCTTCTGCTACTGTCACTTGAAAGTATCCTTTCAGTAGATCTATTTTGTTGAAAATTCTTGTTCCGTTCATGTTGTTATATCTGTTATGTTTAGTAAAGGGTATCTGTTAATGCATTCAACCTTCTGTAGTCACCGCGGGGTCACCATGTTCCTAGAACTTTGGGATCATATGTAATGGTGATTCTCATGGACTTGATGCTTTCTGCCATATTCCGGCTACTTCCATTTCTTTGAACATTTGTTTGCCATAGGTGAGTTTCTCTGTGGCCAGACGTCTCAACTTTGAGTGTATTGGGGAACCTTCTGTTTGTAGGTAGTGCTTGATCATACTTGTACTATGTGAGTTTGCTGGAGTCGTGTTTTAGATCCTCCTTAAATATGTCTTTGGATTTGTTCAGTAAATGATTAATTTCTACTAGTATGGCATCTGTGGCAAGGGGTCATATGTTGTTCGTTATATTTTTACTTGTTATATGTTTGTTTCACTTATTGGGATGACATCTTTGTGTATTTTGCTACTAGCTGCTTGTTTTTGACGTCTAATTGTATGTTATTTGCTTTTAGGAAGTCTGGTCATTATATTGCTATCATCCCGTCTGCTATGATGAAGGACCAGTTGTGGTTCTGTCTGTCAAATATGAGTTTCATCTCTCGAGTTTTGTACATTGTTAGCGGATCTCCACTGACTGTTAAGACTTAGATTTGCAAGGGGTGGGTGACCAGTTTTATCCACTCTGCTGGTCTTGCTGGGACAAAGGACCTCCAGGCTCCAGGGTCAAGTAAGAATTCCATGTCTGACCTCTTGTCCCTGACATAAAAGCATGTCTCCATTCGCCTTTCATATATAGAAGAAAGACAGCAGTGGGTTGGCGTGATTTCTCTTATGAGGCAATCTGTCTGACCCCTGCTGACATTAGTATAGTTGGGTTGCTTCTACAACCTTACTGCATGTTCCTTGAAAACAGGCAGCATTTGTCAAATTTTCTCGCTTCTGCCCTGAATCTCCAGTGGAAAAAACAGATTCCTTCAGGCAGTTCTTGCTTTTTCTGTATATGCTCTACTCAGCCCTCTTGACTCAGGAACCGTTTTTTGAAGACTGAGGAGGCTTGCTCCTTTTTGTTGCTGTCATCATTTCCAGAAGATTGTTTTTTACAGCTTATTGCTGCTGCAGCTGCTGGCTACAATGGATCTGCTGCTTTGTGTGCTGTGTGGACTTCATCTACTTGTAGTAGGAGTTTGTCAGTTGGCATGGTGGGGGCTTTGGGCATTGCTGCTTCCTCCCTCATTATGTCTTACTTTGGCAGGTAGGGTGATGAGGCATTTCAGTTGTTTGTGGACAGTGGACATACGATGGTCTATCATCACTAATCAGAGTTCCTACATGATTGAGAAATTTCTTGGCTCTCTTGGATAGTGGCATGACGAAGGTTGACTTCAGCTGATCTTTCATGATGTCATATGCCACTGCAGCATCTAATTCTTTGAGCCATGCAACCATTTATTCGAAAACGTTAACAGGTAGTAATTCGATGGCGGCGTCTGTTTTTCGTGTCTGTGGTGATCTTTGTAAGGAGGATAGTCTCTCCTCTTAAAAACCATGCTTCTGGATGGTGGAGTGTGACGTGTGGGATTTGTACTGCTACTGCTAAAAGGCTTTCAGGGCTTATCATCTCCCCAGTGTCGCCAGTGTAGGATGCAAGCACGAGCAAAGGTCTGGTCTGACCATGAGTTCTTTATTAGTTCAAACTCTTACAATATAATACGCCTGTGTGAACCACAATATAATCCCCCTCTCTCTCAACAAGTAGAATGTAGGAGTAACAACATGCTTACAATGTTATCACTCTGCTCTCAAATTATTTTGAACATCCTATTTACAGGCCTGTTCAAAGCTTTAGGTATCCTAGTTTTCAACTACTGCCCTCCAACCCTCCCACTCCACACACAAGCATGCACATAGTAGTGCTTGTGCAAATATCCTCATTGAACTCACTAAACTTATTCAACTAGTATACATAAGTACTAGAATTCACTGAACAAATAAGTAGATGATATTTCATCTAAGCAGGTGTTCATATAAAGGGTGTTGCAAAATTATAGCCCCCCCCTTTACAGCATAAACTAAAATTAATATGGACAAATACTAAAGCAATTAAGAACAGGTATTAATTAAGTTTCTCTTTGAGTATTTAATATTTTGTATGGCCTCCATCTGCCTGTACCACAGGCTGCATTTTTAAGGGGGTATGATTTTAGCAAAATTATGAGACTCAAACTCCATTTCCCTGAGCATTTTGATCACCTCTCTTTGCAGGTTGTCGAGGCTTGGTATACCATCATAGTTCACTGTGCGTGCTTCAACACGATCCTTTAAGACACTACCAATGTTTTGATACACATTACGGTCGGAGGAGCTACCTGGAAATCACTTGACAAGAAGAAATCGATACCACTGTTTCAAAGCAGCTCCGATGTCTGAAGAGCCTTCAAACATGGTGCCTTATCATGCAAAAATGTAACTTCTTCAAAAGTTAAAAAATTTTCAGGATCTTTGAAGAAAATAAATACTCCACCAGTAAGCACAGTTTCTCTGAAGTATTCGCCATTCCATTACTGTCCTTTTTCTGGTGATAGTGCACGTCATCGCTGATATCATACAATTTTGCAGCCCAAATGATGTCATTTTTATGATTTGGCTTCCTGACTGTGTAAATGAAGAATTTATCTGATGCGGTATCTTGGAGATTGTCAGCTTCATCCCAATCTTTAGGAAATGAACCACAAAACCATGCATGGTCTTCTCTCTGTTGCTGAGTGATGTTGGACTTGCTGATGACATGAAATGGCTTGATACCAGACTTTTTCAGCTTGTGATATACAGCACTATAACTTCTCTTCTTTCCCCTTTTTGTTTCTAGTTCAAGAGCCAATTTACGTAAAGACTTTCTGGGTCTACGACTGCCTCAGCTATAATGTCTTTTGACTCCTGAGAAGGACTTCAGGCCTTCCAAGATTCTCACTCTTTTCACGATGACAGCCATATGGATTTTTGTTCCAGCATCACAGGATTTATAACGGCTTCAAGAATTGAGGTCATTTAAGAAAGAACACTTATAAGTAACGAAAGAGCAAAATTTTTTTATATCTTAAGATTTTCCGTTTATAATTGAAAAATTATGTATTACATAAGACAAAGAAAACATTACGCTCATGTGTTACGTTTCTCGTATTTCACAGTTATTACACCTTCCACATAATTATAAGTATTGTATATATTTTGCCTGACTGTTTTCCCCTGTATACCACTTTCCTTTGTCATTTCCAAGAAACTTGTTGGTCTTGTTTCACACTCCTTGTTCTTACTTGCTCCGCCCATCCTACCTTTCTTCGACCCCAAATAAAGGTGTTTAATTTTGAATCAGTCTCCACTCAGCAACTAAACCAAGGACTCTGGTGTCCGGCAGGGAAGCAGTCCACTTTATTGTGATGTATCTATAAGCTAAGTATAAGTGATATTGTTGTAAGGGTTTAATAACGAATTGTGCTTTGTTTCAAGTGTTCTTAATTTCAAGTACGATTACTTTTCGAGACGTGGTTGTCACTTGTCATTTGTTATTTATTTTGTCTATTTTTTTTGTAAATACTTTTTGCATTATTATATTTAAATCTTGTTTGATCGTATTCTCATTCAAATACCTTTATTTTGTATTATGGTCCATTGAACCCACCTGCTAATTTGGTAAATTACCCTTCTCTCTCACGACTGTAATAATATTATGGGGGCCTGTCCGGGATGTATTTTTGCTTAACTTCGAGGGTATGTAATAATTGACAACCTCGTTAAGAATCAGTGTTTTAGTATTGGTGATTCGTTATTAAACCTTGCTTGTATAAATATCCTGAGTTATAGTTAGTTAGGTGACTGTTTTTGTGTTTGCTAGATCGCTGAAGAATTTATTTTCATTGTGCGTAAATTTTTCGGTGACCGAAGGTGGCCACTTCTGTTTTGGTAAACGACTGCCGGTAACCTTGTTATGGTTTTCCCCTCCCTCCTCTCCTAACTGAGACTCAGTGCGCTGGTTAAAAAAAAAAGTTAATCTGTCGTACCATTGTTAAAAATTCATTTCTCTTGAATCATTTGTGACTTTTACGTGCTTATAGTCTTTCCCTGGGTCCTTAGATAACAGTCTCTTGCGTTATTCATTTTCTGTAAAGTGTAATGAATCTTGTTAATGCCTCGACATATGTGCGTGAAGTTACCGTTCTAATCAAAGTGTAGTAAGTTACGGTTGTTAGCTGAGCGACGGTACTTCCTTTTGACTTCATTTTGGTTTGAACCGGGAGTAAAATACTTCCAGTGCGTCCTTATTCATTCTCATTTTTCGTATCTAAAATGTTTTGTGTATAAATTCTTCTTGTCTAATCGGTTTACTATTTATGCATGGTGGTTATGTTTACTGCGTGGTCAATGCTTAACTAAGTTGGCTCCAATTTAAGAATTTGTAAAACTCTAATTCAGGTGTTTATATTGTTCTTGAAGTTTCTTTTTTTTCACAATGGCGAATTTTAATACTCAAAAGTTTGTGGGGGATCCTTCCTGTAATTGCATACTCTTACCGATGCTAAAAATCTGAATTAATGGAAGTAGCTAGGCATTTAGACCTTGAGTTACGTTCTAGTATGCGTAAGTTTGACATTAGGAAAGTGATAATAGATCACTATATGCGTATTGGAACCTGGGTGACGAAGCTAGGCAGTATCTTGTTCCAGAAACCCCTTCCCTTACAATTGAACAAAAATTAGAGTTTGAACGTCTTGCAGTCGAGCGTGAAAAAGCTCAGTTCGAGCGTGAAAAAGCTCAGTTAGACCGTGAAAAAGCTCAGTTAGCTTTAAGAAAGGAAGAGTTAGCTTTGCAAGCCGCTGAAAAGAGAAGTGAATTTTCTCTTAAGGAAGAAAGAGAAAAATTTAAATGAAATGGAAAAAGCTAGTTAGTTAGAATTTCAAGCTAGAGAAGAAAGCTAAAGTTAGAATTTCAAGCTAGAAGAAAAAGGAAAACTATTAGAATTAGAAGCTAGGTTAGCTAGGTGGAACAGAGAGGGCTTCAATCAATCTTCAGATTAGGCAAAACTGAACAAGTTATCTCCCTTTGACCTGACTAAAAATATAAAGTTAGTTCCCTTATTCACAGTGTATGATCCCGAGGATTATTTTCGGGTATTTGAGGAAACTGCTAATCACTTAATTGGCCTGTTGAACAGTGGGTATGGCTCCTTAAACCTAAATTGTCAGTAAAGCTGCTAAAGTTGTTAGGCATCTGGATGATACTAATGATTATAAACAGGTTAAGAAAGAAATCTTAGATGCATTTTCCATAACAGAGGAAGGATATAGACAAAGCTTTCGTAACTTATGTCAAATCAAATACCAAACTTTCTTAGAATTCGCTTCTGACAAGCTTAGAGCTTTCAAGAAATGGCTTAAGTGTGCTGAAGTAACTTCTTTTGAAGAACTGATAAAATTTAATGGTTCTTGAAGAAATTTAAAAGGAAACTTCCCATTAATGTAATGCTCTATATTGAAGATAGGCAGGAGAAAGATTTACTAAAGGCTGCTTCCTTGGCTGACACTTATTCCTTAATACATAAGAGTATTCCTAATAAAAAAGCTGAGGTATTTGTAAAACCAGTTTCAGGAAAAATCCCAGCAGATTTCGGATAATCCCAAAGGTTCTGATAATCCTAAATGTAGTTATTGTAAGAAAGAAGGACATACTATTCGTAATTGTAAAGACCCTAAATGTAAAGGATCTGATAACTACCGTAATGTTTTTATGAAACCCAACGTAAAATTTTCAACCTCCCAGATTAAAAACCTGTTTCGCATGTGCAAGCTAATGTACCCGATGTATTTGATGATTTTAAGTCTGAAGGTATAATAACCTTGGGGGGGAGAGAGAAGAAGTCTAGGGTCACTATATTTAAGAGACACTGGAGCTGCTTTAACTTTGTTGCATAGTAAGGCTTTACCTAATGTTGAGAATAATTTAACAGGTGAGAAGGTGGTTGTAAGGGATCTTACTGGAAATCTCATCCATTCCCCTTGCCAGTGTTTACCTTGATTGCCCACTTGTAAAAGGGAAAGTTGAATTAGGAGTGATTGATACAGAATTGCCGGTAAAAGTTTCATTGCTATTGGGTAATGATTTAGCGGGGAAATTAATTGTACCAAATTTAATTTGTCACTGATACCCCCATGGAGGATAAGGTAGATCTTGAACAAGCCCAAACACATATAGTCCACTCTGTCCCAAGCAGGAGAAAAGGTAAATGACTTTGAAGTAGATAGTGATTTCTTAGCTAAGGTAATGTCTAGAGATAAACTTATAGTTGCCCAGAGGTCAGATCAATCTTTATCTTGTTTGCATGATAAGGCTGTTGATATAAAATCTTTGAATAAATCCCCTTCTTTTTATCATAATAATGGTATCCTAATGCGATTTTACCGTCCTTCTAACTATTCAAATCTCGATACCTGGAGTGAGAAATACCAAATTGTTGTCCCTCCCTTCTTCGGTACGCACTCATAATAATGGAAATTGCACATGATGGACCAGGTGGTCATTTGGGACAATACAAAACTTACTATAGAATACTTGATAAGTTCTATTGGCCTAATTTGAGGAAAGACTTAGGAGATTTCATAAAGACATGTCATGTATGCAAATAGCTGGCAAACCTAACCAAGTAATTCCTAAAGCCCCTTTACAGCCTATACTAGTTCCACATGAACCCTTTGAGAAATTAGTAATAGACTGTGTTGGACCCTTGCCCAAGACGAAAGGTGGTAACCAATATTTATTAACTCTTATGTGTCCCGGTACTCGTTTTCCAGAGGCCATCCCACTTAAGAATATATCTGCCAAAAATATTGCTAAACACCTTTTAAGTTTCTTACTACTTACGGGATCCCCAAGGATATCCAAACTGATCGTGGTTCTAACTTTACAAGTAAACTCTTTTCAGAAATCCTGAAGGAATTAAATATAAAAAACATAGCTTATCATCTGCATATCATCCGGAATCTCAGGGAGTCCTGGAACGATGGCACCAAACATTTAAAAGTATGTTAAAAAAGTTTTGTTTAGAGAGCAATCTTGATTGGGATGAAGGAGTAAAGTTTTTGTTGTTTGCTATCACGAGTCCCCCCAGGAATCCCTAGGTGTTTCTCCTTTTGAAATGGTATATGGGAGATTATTAAGAGGACCCCTTGCATTAATTAAAGATGAATGGTTAAAGCCCCAGACTTCATCAGACTGTAACTGTTCAACAATATTTGAGTAACTTTAAGGAAACCCTTTCCAAAGTCCGTAAAATAGCCAGTGAAAACTTAAGCAAAGCTCAGATTAAAAAATGAAAAATAATTATGATCAAAAAACTAAAATTAGGAAATTCAACCCAGGAGGATCTTGTGTTAGCATACTTTCCTATCCCTGGATCCCCATTTTTCCTCCAAATTCTTTGGTCCATATAAAGTAATTAAAAATGTCAATAACCATACCTATGTGATAGAAACCCCTGATAGAAGGAAAAGTACTCAAATTATCCATGTCAATTTGCTTAAAAGGTATCATTCCAGGAATACTGAAACTGTGTATGGAGACAAAATTGTTAATGTTAATTTTGTTAGGTCAAGGACGAGAAACCTGAAGTAAGTGAACCTGAATTCATCTATTCGTGGCGTTTTGTAGATAATGATGCTGCCCTGAAAACCTTTGAAAACTCATGTCAACATCTTTCTCCTTTTCAATCAACAGAACTTCAAACCTTATTTGCTCTTACCCAAAGAACTTTATGGAGAAAATCCAGGTCAGTGTACAGTTCTCACCCATGACATCGAACTTCTACCAGGAACTGCTCCCATACGACAACACCCTTATCGCATCAGCCCGGCCAAGAAATTAGTAATGAAAGAAGAAGTGGAATATCTTCTGAGAACTGGATTAGCTAAACCAAGCAAGTCACCAGGGCGTCTCCCTGTCTATTGGTACCAAAGGAGGATGGCAGCATGCGACTGTGTACAGATTACAGGAGAGTAATTCTGCTACTGTTAAGGATAGTTACCCTTTACCCCGTCTAGATGACATTATAGACTCTGTGGGCCAAGCAAAGTATGTAGCTAAATAGATCTCCTCAAGGGGTATTATCAGGTGAAGTTAACATCTAGAGCCAAGCTTATTTCGGCTTTCATAACTCCTTTTGGGTATTTCCAGTATGAAGTAATGCCTTTTTGGTTGGTTTTAACAAATGCCCCATCCACATTTCAACGCATAATTAACTACACCATTCATTCGGGTCTAGAGGGGAGTATTTGCATATCTAGATGATATATTGGTGATAGGAGATTCTTGGAAGGAGCTGATGACACGTTTGAATATGCTCTTTGATAGATTAAGAGAAGCCCAGTTAACAATAAATTTAAAATGTGTTTTTGGACAAGCACAGTTTACTTACTTGGGACATATTGTAGGTGGAGGTAATGTCAGGCCTAAAACTGCAAATGTTAATGCCATTCTTGACTATATCCAGAACCTAAGACTAGGAAATCCCTTAAAAGATTTCTGGGTATGGTTTCATATTACAGGAAGTTCTGCCTTCTGCCGTAATTTTGCTTCAGTAGCTGCCCCTTTACATAGTCTTACCAGCCCTAAAAAGAAGTATGAATGGATGAGAAATGTCAGGCAGCATTTGAACATTTTAAAATATTTGAGTAGTGAGCCAGTCTTACACAGTCCTAATTTTTTCTAAACCCTTCTCTTTGCAGTAGACGCTTGCGACACTGGTGCTGGAGGAGTGCTGTTGCCGGAAATTGATGGGGTACTCCACCCAATAGGATACACCTCCAGTATTTCAAGCTTCATCAGTTGTCCTACAGTACCATAGAGAAGAGCTCTTAAGTTTGGTTCTTGCTCTTCCAAAAGTTTGAATGTTATCTACAAGGAGCTCCTGTCATCCATGTCTATACGGACCACAACCCCTCACCTTTCTTGAGCGCACCAAGGCCCATAATCAGCGATTACTAAGATGGGCTTATATCTTCAAAACTTCAACCTTCAAATAAAACACCTCAAGGGCAGCGACAACGTATTTGCTGATGCCTTGTCACGGGCCCATTCTCAACCTTCTCAGGAGAAGGAAGGTGTTTTAACTTTGATCAAGCCACTCCGCTGGGCTTGATCCTCTATGGGGAGGTATTACACCTTCCACATAATTATAAGTATTGTATATATTTTGCCTGACTGTTTTCCCCTGTATACCACTTTCCTTTGTCATTTCCAAGAAACTTGTTGGTCTTGTTTCACACTCCTTGTTCTTACTTGCTCCGCCCATCCTACCTTCTTTCTTCGACCCCTAAATGTATTTTGAATCAGTCTCCACTCAGCAACTAAACCAAGGACTCTGGTGTCCGGCAGGGAAGCAGTCCACTTATGTGTGATGTATCTATAAGCTAAGTATAAGTGATATTGTTGTAAGGGTTTAATAACGAATTGTGCTTTGTTTCAAGTGTTGCTTAATTTCAAGTACGATTACTTTTCGAGACGTGGTTGTCACTTGTCATTTGTTATTTATTTTGTCCTATTGTTTTGTAAATACTTTTTGCATTATTATACTTTAAATCTTGTTTGATCGTATTCTCATTCAAATACCTTTATTTTGTATTATTATGGTCCATTGAACCCACCTGCTAATTTGGTAAATTACCCTTCTCTCTCACGACTGTAATACAGTATAAAACAGGTTTCTACATACATACTTTGTAGTGACAAACGTATTCAAAAAAGTGCAAATAACTCAAGAAGTTAAGAGGGAATTGTGGCTAACATAGTTGCATTATATATATATATATATATATATATATATATATATATATATATATATATATATATATATATATATATATATATATATAATATATGACTAATAAAGTTAAGTTTTCTCCGTTTCATAGTTCATTTTCACTCTATAACAGAATTATCAAGAAATAGGTGAATGGTTGCTGAGAGGTTGCCGGTCTCTTGCCAAACAATGGTATAACGACTGAATAACCAAAATAAATGAATATTATAAGAAGAAGAAACATTCTCATGCTCAAAAAAAAAAATCAAAAAAAGGACTGAGCCATCCAGTCATTGCTAATAAGGAGGAAAACCAGCTACTGGGAAAATTGCAGATTCCATTCCAAATACAAATCGAATGACCTGTTCATAATAACAAGACCCGCTCATCCGTTATGGCGATGAATGTAATCATAAAATAGGTTTCCAGAATCCAACTTAAATTTCTTGCAGAAACGACGGAGTTTTAAACACAAAGATACGATGGAGTCGGTTTTTTTCGTAAAGCAACGATTATATTTACTCAATATTTCCCATTGTCTGGAAAAGAAGAATACGTATATATATATATATATATATATATATATATATATATATATATATATATAGATATATATATATATATATATATATATATATATATATATATATATATATATATATATATATATATATATATATATATATATATATATATATATATATATATATATATATATATATATATATATATATATATATATATATATATATATATATATATATCTATATATATATATATATATATATATATATATATATATATATATATATATATATATATAGATATATATATATATATATATATATATATAATATATATATATATATATCTACTATATATATATATATATATATATATATATATATATTATATTATATATATATATATATAGTATATATATATATATATATATATATATATATATATATATATATATATATATATCTATATATATATATATATATATATATATATATATATATATATATATATATATATATATATATATATATATATATATATATATCTATATATATATATATATATATATATATATATATAGTATATATATATATATATATATATATATAGTATATATATATATATATATATATATATATATATATATATATATATATATATATATATATATATATATATATATATATATATATATATATATATATATATATATATATATATATGTATGTGTGTGTGTATAGATCTGCTGGAGTGAATACTCTGTATTTCAACAAGTCTCCTACTTTCTGTTACCCCATATCACAATTGTGCCTTAATCTATACTAGTTACCAGTTTTAGCTACAAAATTACGCATTACCCACTCATGAAAAATATACCTACCTCATCAACACCTCACACCCCATTCAAGGTATACTTAGCTGTGTAATGTTAGCTATTCATCGCTTTTATATTCCACGCCTTAGGACACGGTTGTCCTTATTCTAGGGAAATGATTTTTTTTTCTCCTATGCATTTCTTTGGAACACGTCATCCGACCATAAATTAAAAGCTAAGGTCAGCCACAACTATCACGCTGTCATAACCAGACTAATTAATCTCCCTGGTAATATTGTAGCATTTTAGGTTTTCGAAAATTAATCTACTTTTGCAAAATTCTCCAAAATTGCTTAAACTAGTATGATATTTGAATTGCGTGCTTTTACCCTGGATGCATTTTATCTCTGGTCGTTTATTTCTAGATTCTACTGTTTTTTTTTTTTTTTCCTATATTGATCTCTGGTGTAACTTTATTTTAACTCTAAAATACTTGTTTCTGTTCTCTTTTCTATTTCCCATTCTTCTTTCCTTTTTTATGCATTGCTATATTCTTTTTAACCTTGTGGACGTGCCTGGCCTTGGTCATGTCAAGACAGTTGAAATTCGTTAAATGTGTGTAATACTAGTTTGCTGGTCATAGTAATTTTTAGAGAGCAAATGATGAATATTAGAAATATTTAGAGAGAGAGGAGAGAGAGAGGAGAGAGAGAGGAGAGAGAGAGGAGAGAGAGAGGAGAGAGAGAGAGAGAGAGATGCAAAGTATAGCGCTACTTGAATTGTGTGTAGTATTTGATCGCTGTATATAATTTACTGCGGGTAAGTTATTGAAATTTTTAGTAAAACGTGAATATTTTAGTTTTGCAATAATTTTATGCTTATTAGTGTATATATGTTAATGATATAAGTGAGGGTACGATACAATTTGCTGTTAGAAAGCAGAGGAGCGCGTAGTGTGGATCACTTGGCGGAAGAGAGGTCATTTGTTTGTCATTTGCATAACTTACCTTTAGGAGACAAACTCAATTTTCTTGAGAATTCTAGTCCCATAACCTTCTTTTGGAAGATAGGAGGAATAGATATTGGAAAGCAAGAATACAAAAGATATTACATTTTCTGTACTAGCAATATTGTCTAATGTCATTAAAATGCATCACACGCTGTTCAGCTTTCTGGTTTTGAAATCGACAGTCCCTAATTTCTAATACTTTTAATTCGAATTATAACTAAAAGTTAAAGATTTTGTCTTAAAATACATCCTCCAACATTAT
>NC_061107.1:36007771-36013337 GCF_015104395.2 Macrobrachium nipponense | reverse complement strand
TAAGTCTCAAGAGTCAGTGGAGATCCGCTAACAATGTACAAAACTCGAGAGATAAAACTCATATGTGACAGACAGAACCACAACTGGTCCTTCATCATATCAGACGGGATGATAGCAATATAATGAGCAGACTTCCTAAAAGCAAATAACATACAAGAAAACGTCAAAAACTAGCAGCTAGTAGGAAAAGATGTCATCCCAAGAAGTGAAACGAACATATAACAAGGAAAAGATAATGAACAACATATGACCCCTTGCCACAGATGTCATACCAATAGAAATCAATCATTTACTGAACAAATCCAAAGACATATTTAAGGAGGATCTAAAACATGACCCCAGCAAACTCACAAAGCACAAGATCAAACACTACCTACAAACAGAAGGTTCCCCAATACTCTCGAAGTTCAAATGTCTGGCCACAGAGAAACTCATTAAAATGAAACAAATGTTTAAAGAAATGGAAGTAGCTGCAATATGCCAGAAAGCATCAAGTCCATGAGAATCACCATTACATATGATCCCAAAGTTCAAGGAACATGGTGACCCCGCGGTGACTACAGAAGTTTGAATGCATTTACAGATACCCTTTACCAAACATGACGGATATAACAACATGAACGGGACAAGAGTTTTCAGCAAAATAGATCTACTGAAAAGATACTTTCAAATGACAGTAGCAGAAGATGTGGGAAAAACAACATAAATAAATCCTTTTGGCACATTAACATTCAACCACAGCTGCTTCGGCCTCCATGACTCAGGTGCAAAATTCTAAAAACTAATTGACAAAATATTCAGTGAACTTCCATTTTGTGTTGTTTACGTAGCTGTTATATTGATATTCACTCTAGACTTAAGAGAACATCTCAAACACGTAAGAGAAGTGCTTAAAAGATAAAAAAAAAAAAAAGACAAGTGCGAGTGGGGGCAGAAAACAGTAAAATTCTTGGGACACCAAGTAAGCAAGGATTGTATAAAACCAATACCAGAGTAAGTGCAAGCAATCAGACTTTCCAAAACCCTTAATAAAATCAGTACAATAATTTTCAGGGTTCATGAACTATTACCACAGGTTGCTACCCAAACTTTCACAAATAATGAGCCATCTATATCAACGGTTATATATCAATGGTTAAAGGGGAAAAGACAAATATTAAAATGGAAAACCTAACAAAACAATGATATAAAATTGCAAAAGAAACAATAATTGAGAAAATAACACTAATGTTTCCTTTACCCCACAGGTCCCTCACACCGATAACAGAGACAAGCAGTACGGCAATGGGTGCCATACTCAAGCAGGCTACTGACAAATGTTGCAACCCATTAGCTTTCTACAGCAAAAAGCTAACAGTAGCAGAGCAAAAATACTCAGCATTTGACACCTCCGCCACACGCTTAAGGGATGACAGTTCATGGTCCAGATAAACCATCAACTGCTGGTGCACACCTTTACGACCCCACGTCGACACTGGTATCTGTCACTGATGGCCAAATACTCCACCACCATCAAGTACCTGAAGGGATCATCCTGTCGATCATTGGAGGGAATGTGGCAGACGAATGTGGTAACCTGTCAATCATTGGAGGGACGGCAACCATTACCTGCGAGATGAGTACCAGCCCCTCACTCATTTACTTGCCTGAGGACCTAAGAAAGAGAACATTTGATCTCACCCACAACCTATCCCACCCATCAGGATGTTCAACTGCCTGAATGGTAGCATGAGGAAGGACATGAAAACTTGGGCCAGACAATGCATACCATGCCAAACTTAAAAAATAGTAGATATACGGAAAGTGGGATACAAGTGTATGAGACGACAGATTGCAGACTTGCTTACATTCACGTCAACATTGTGGGACCCCTAACCCCTTCAGAGGGGTACAAATATCTATTCACGATAATAGATAGGAACACTAGGTGGCCAGTAATACCAATTCGACAACAAACTACAGAAAGCTGTGTGAAGGCCCTCACAGACAGGGTTAGCAAACATGGCATTCCTCAAACCATCATTAGTGATAGATGTGTGAACTACACCTCTGTACTATGGAACGCCCTGGCCAACAGCTTGGGAACAAAAGTAACATACGTAAAGGCCTACAACCCAGTTGCAAATGGAATAATAGAGAGAATCCACAGATCATGAAAACCTCATTAACAGCCAGATGCCAGAGGGAAGTTGGAGGAAAAAGTTACTGTGGGTGCTACCAGGTCTCCAAACAACACCACAGGAAGCATTCAAATCCTCCCAAGCAGATTCCTGTATCACCAAGCATTGACGTAGCCAGCAGATGCCTCTCCCAATAGAAAGTCACCAAGCCGACGGAAGAAAAGCAATAATAATCTATTGCCAGCCAGAACAATGTACCAAGCAAACAGAAAAGTGTTTGTCCCTGAAGACCTAAAAAACGCAAAATATGTGCTCATCTTGATCGACATACACAAAAAGTGGCATACCTGATGTCGGTGGACTGGAGAATGACCAAGGTTTTTATAGACTGACTGAAACAAGCCTGCATGACAGAGACAAGCCAACATGAGTGGCCCCACTTTAAGGGAGGACACTATAGCTACACACGAGTCTACCTGAGGAAAATCATTGTTTGTCTCGCATACCCAAACCACACGACAAATGGCAAGAAAGTAAGAAACACGAATTGTCAAAATCACACTTCATTTATTAATTTCAGTCACCATTATCGCTGTCATATAATGCTTGTAATCAATGTACAGATCAAAATGCCGTCCATTCGACCATATGTATATCCATTTGAATTGCTTATCTCTCTAATGTGTATTTGTTACTTTACGTTCGTAAAGAAGCACAAATGCCTTGGTGTTACTCCTTTTTGCTTGTCAAGAGAGAGGGGCTACATTACCGCCCGCATTGGTCAATTGTATTGTAAGAGTTCAGACCAATGAATTAGTTATAGTTTGACCTGACCTTTCACTAGTACCTGCAACCCACAGTATAACCAATAGTATTTCGGTATATCATTCAAATGGGTAATATATAGAATTCTCCCTAATAATGCAATTCAGGTACTAAATTTAGCGTGTATTTATAATTCTGTCAGTTGGTTGGTTATTTAAGAGTTTAACTTCTTATATAGCCAGAAGAACAAGAAAATTAAATGAGCTTACATCATTATTTGAATTCTATTTGTTTTATCCTGGCTTGCAAAGAATTAATAATTCAGGCTACAGAAGCAGAATATATTTAATACTACACTTTTTTCTGTGAGAAAATGTATACCTGGCTAGATGCCTGCATGTTTCACCAGAGTTAAATAATAAAAAAGCAGTCGTTGAATAACACAAATATATCAATGCATCAATGAACCTACATCATTTTACAGACTATTGTAAAATGGTGGTTTTAGAAAAAATACGTTTTCTTCACACATTTTCATAGGAAATGTTCCCTGTAAAATCCTCTTTTTATGACAGTATAGAGTCATCCTCGAATAACTTCAATCGACCGTCATCATTGTCTCCAAAATGAGTGACACAAAGCACCTCTGAAATTCCGTCACACGTATTTTCTGCACTTTCTCTTTCTTGTGAAGGCCAAAGTAAATATTAATACAAGTTTTAGTGGTGAAGGAAACTATGGAAATCAACTCTAATTGTTATTAAAGGAAGTATATCTGTTAAGAAATAAATGATAATTGTATTGGAGGAAACGTATAAAGAGCGCCAAAACTTAGTTGGAAAAAAAAATCACTCACACATGGATAAGGAAATGGGTGGTTTAATAAAGATGGTACCAGGGTGACATAAAGACAGAATTGTTTATGAAGAAATTGAGTTTAGAACAACATATATAAACACAGAAATGCTGTCTTCACAGAATGACCTTTGTTGATAGACTGGTAATTCTTAAGGGTTGATGACCGAGTAGGACGAAGTAGATACGACTCTTAATGCTGCAGATCTGGAAGAGGTTCAGTATATATATATATATATATATATATATATATATATATATATATATATAATATATATATATATATATATATATATAGATATATATTATATATATATATAATATATATATATATATATATATATATATATATATATATATATATATATATATATATAATAATATATATAATATATATATATATAGTATATGTGTATCTCTTTCTGAAAGTGAGGGGACGGTATATATACGTCGACCAATAAAAAGGGTTAAGATATGGAAAGCAGCACAGATAATGGGATTTAGACTGGAGATACAGTGGAATACTAAAGGAAGGGCAACGTGTTGGGGGCAAGGCAAAATTGTCAATTACTGTTGTTCAGTAAAAAGAGATATTTCAGAAGGATAGGAGTCATGGGAAAAAAGCTTATACCACTCAACTACTCTCTTCTTTCTCTTTCTCTACATATTCATTTATAATAATATGCCATGCTATATTTGCGACATTACTTTGTAAGACTCACTCTCTTTTTCTCAGATAATGTTATCCTCTCTCTCTCTCTCTCTCTCTCTCTCTCTCTCTCTCTCTCTCTCTCTCTCTCATTTCCCCTTTTTGTAAAGCTAAAATAAATCATTTTTAAGATAAGCGAAAACCAGCAAATTATTTTGCTTGTCACATTGCACATGGATAATTGCTTCCAGACTGTGAAGGACTCTCTTTATGGAAATAATTCAGTATCTACCACTAACAGCTTCCACTTAATAGAAATGCATAGAAAATGAGAGAGGTATGGCCGAAACACTAAACAAAACCAAGCGGGCTCATGAGGTTTTTGGGTGGTCATTCATCATATACGCAAGCTTATGTCTGTGAAAATTATGATATGCAGTCCATAAACACAGTCCCCTTTGAGCCATTGTTTTTCTTTCATAAAATTTGAGTTTAAATTTAACTGCAATATAAATATCCAGTGGTCACATTATAATATTTTCATTTCCTTTGGCTTTGGTGAATTTTCTGCCTCCCTGTGCGATTTGTTAAGAATGCTCAACTGTCTTTCTGCTAGCTTCATTGATTACTTGTTGACTATTATTATCCCTTTAATTACTGCTTTAAAGCATATCCCATGTATTAAAGCTAGTGTTTTATTTTTACTAAATTCTGGTGACGCATTTCGCTATACAATTAAAAAATAGCAATAGACTGGTTCTGATTTATTTTTATAATAAAGTGTAACGTTACTTAGTAAAATATCTTTAGCGTAGGGAGAAGACTCTTCAGAAAGAGAGAAAACAAACATTTTATGGCCTTCTGCATCATCTAAAAACTAAATTTATCTATGAGATACTTATTAAATGACAGTCCTGTTGTGATGCAAGGTTTAATATTGGTCTGTTGTACAGCTAAATGCTAAATCTTAGTCAAGAAAAACTGTTACACAGGAATTTTTCAACTCCACACAATAGTACGCATTATCCTGTAAGAAAAATATTTTATCTGAGCAACTCCGAGTTTTAAAACCCGAATGTTCTTCACTAAGCATTTTTTAAATATTTGTCTCCAAGCTATTGAGGTTATTTATGGCAACTATTTGCATTGCCTACTTTTTATAATTACATTAATAAGT
>NC_061107.1:35997771-36000271 GCF_015104395.2 Macrobrachium nipponense | reverse complement strand
TTCCAGGAAGACAGATTGGATATTAAAATTAACTTTTATTACTCAATGCCATTCAACTATTCTGGTATTAAATGTCTTTATAATCCAGCCATGACGTAGTTTGACAGTGGTTATCTGACTCTGCTAGAAGCTCACTATTAACTGTCGTGATATGAGGGGAACTTTTTCCGGTGCACCAGCAAAGGACTACAGCGCTTTTGTATGAATAAAAGTAATAAGATCAGCTGGAGAGACTCTTGAATATTTACCGCTTTATTCTTTATATAAATTTTTTGCTTGATTAATGCCGAAGTCCTTAGAGAGAGACAGGATTAGAATTACTGAAAGGAACTTGTTGGAATACTTATCGTTAGTCTGAATCTCTAAAGTTTTATGAAGAGACGTCATCAATTTTAAAATGTCAGCTTGTGTATAACGCTTATCATGCACAATTATACACTGGATGACCGGTATAATAACCAGTCTTATAAAGAAAATTATTTCATAATGCATGGTCTATCGTTTTAAATGAAATATTTCTCTCTTAAAAAAGGAAATAAATGTGTATTAAATACCGATATTTTTTCATAACCTAAATCTTCCTCTATCAAAACACTCAAAAATTCCTTTGGATCCTTAAAAATACTTAATTTTAAATGTGTGATTTATTTATTGGAAAAATTCTAAAATGTGTATAATATTTTCTTGAAAATCTTAACTAATTACTTATTTCAACTATAATTTATTTTATGTAGTAAGAGGAGAAAGGTTTTGACGGAATTTCATAAGATTCAATCTTTATAATGTTGAAAAATTTAAGCTCAACATGTTTCAGGTACTCAGTTACTTGGCTTGTATAGGAAATTTAGATTCTCTGATATATTCAGTAATTGAATCTAAGGTTTATTTAAAGCTCTGTCAACAAACAAATGATATAAGACTCTTGAAGAAAAGGTTTCTCATTTCTACTGAGGAATTCTTGTGGTAAATGAACTTTGAAATAATTTTCTTACTATTGATTCTAATATATGATAATAAAGAAGCTTTTTTATATTAGTGTGAATGGCATAATTTACTTTTTTATATCTCTAAACAAAAGATTGACTAACGGGCATCATTTATTAAAAAAACGTATCTTCAATAGAAAAGCCACATACCGGCACAAAACGTCAATAATTTATATTGAGTGGAAAATAGCACAGGATAGACGCAGATATAACCTGAAAGAAGCTCAAGAAAAAAGTGCTTATGAAGGTATGAAAAAATAAATTACTTTGTGGGACAAAAGGTATATAAATGTTACTGAGGAAAAATCAAGGAACATATAAATAGAACATAGAAACATAGAAAACAAGAAATTGTAATGAAATATTACCAGCAAGTTAAATTTTTTTATATATAAAAACAAAAAAAGGAGCACTGCAATATAAATATTAAAACGCTATTTATATTTTCTTTTCTTTAAACAATGATAGCGGTTCTGTACACGTAACAACAGGAACTAGAAAACATTTGGCTTTTAAAATATATTATAGGAGCGTGAAAAAAATGATAGTCAGTTCCCCCAAATATTGCAAATTATTCACCCTTCAAAAATATAATTAAGCTTTTATTGACCATCTGTCAATAAACTTCATTTATGTTTTGTTTACACCAATTTCCGCACGGGGACTGCGTGCGGTAAATATGGTAACCTTGATAACCATAGTTGTAAAAATTTCAGATAGATGACAGAGTTTTCGGTTTTTAGGGAGATAACACGTGTAACCTATTAATAAAAAGCACTACTCTTCTAAGCAGATGATTTTGCAGATTGTAACGGAAGTGCTATTATGTCTACCAGTGTGTCATTCAACAGTGTAAACAGAAACATCTACATAACAAAGTACTAACTCAGTGATCACAGATGCTATTTTTTCAGTGTCTCTTGGTTCTTCACTCCAAGTGTTAACTTTTAGGACAATTCTAGGTAATTTAGTTATCACTCATGTACCTGTGTCGAACTAATTAGTTTTTGCAAGCTTGATTAAAGTAGCCTTCAGTGCCACGGTGTTAAATAGTAGCCCCTTTAATTACCCATGCATTTTAATGAAATTGGACTCGATTCAAATGGATACATAGTGTTTTTCTTTTAACTGCTATCTTGGGGATGCAGTACACTTTTCACATTGCTCAAACGCTATTTTCTGTTCGCTGTCTCAATTTCCATTGGATTCAGCTACCCTGTTCATGAGGTACCCAATCTAGTTAGTCAATTCATATTTCAACCCTTTGACCCAACGAAATCGTGGCTGGCAAGCGTCAATACACACACACACAGACATGCTATAAATGATATATTATATATATATATATATATATATATATATATTATATATATATATATATATATATATATATATATATATATATATGATATATATATGTATATATATATGTATATATATCTATATATATATATATATATATATATATATATATATATATATATATATATATATATATATATATATATGTGTGT
>NC_061107.1:35972333-35997271 GCF_015104395.2 Macrobrachium nipponense | reverse complement strand
TAATTAGAAGAATACTACCTGGCACAGGGTACACCAAATAGATTACTTCTAGTTGTAATTAGAAGCATACTTACCTGGCACAGGGTATGCCAAATAGATTGCCTCTAGTTGTAATTAGAAGCATACTTACCTGCCACAAGGTACACCAAATAGATTGCTTCTAGTTGTAATTAGAAGTATACTTACCTGCCACAGGGTACACCAAATCGATTGCTACTAGTTGTAATTAGAAGTATACTTACTTGCCACAGGGTACACCAAATATATTGCTTCTAGTTGTAATTAGAAGTATACTTACCTGGCACATGGTATGCCAAATAGATTGCCTCTAGTTGTAATTAGAAGCTTACTTACCTGCCACAGGGTACACCAAATAAATTGCTTCTTGTTGTAATTAGAAGTATACTTACCTGGCACAGGGTATGCCATATAGATTGCCTCTAGTAGTAATTAGAAGCATACTTATCTGGCACAGGGTATGCCAAATAGATTGCTTCTAGTTGTAATTAGAAGTATACTTACCTGCATATGGAACACCAAATAGATTGCTTATAGTTGTAATTAGAAGCATAATTACCTGGCACAGGGTACACCAAATAGATTGCTTCTACTTGTAATTAGAAGTATACTTACCTGGCATAGGGTACACCAAATAGATTGCTTCTAGTTGTAATTAGAAGTATACTTACATGGCACAGGGTACACCAAATAGATTGCTTCTAGTTGTCATTGGAATGATACTTATGTGGCACAGGGTACACCAAAAAGGTTGCTGTCATTTCCATTGCTTCTTCCAGTATGTAGTACTTTGTTCTTTGTTCATCAACCTTTCTGCCAGATCCTTTTTTTTCCTTATTTCCTTCTCATTATTGTCTGATATACTATGTTGCTGTCATTTCTTTTGCTTCTTCTAGTATGACGCATATGGTTCCTATTTCATCAATCTTTCTGCCAGACCCTTTGTTTTCCTTAGTTCGTGTTCATTATCGTCTGGTATACTAAGTCACTGAAGACTCCTTCCGCAGTCAAGGATTCCATCCACTTACATGTGGTCCTAAGTTCTCCAGTTTGCTTCTGTTTGGAAATAATTTAGTGGTTCTGAATCCTCATCCTCCACTGCTATTTCCTAATGCTTGGTTTGTTTTTTGTCCTGCAGGTGATGGTTAGGCCGGTGTTCGCGTTCTTCATGGTGTCTAGTTGATGAGATTATCTTCGGGGGCTTCAATTTCTCTGTGGCAATATCTCTCCATGCTCTGGACGTCTGTCCGTAACTTCTGTGGCTTTCCTTTAGCTCTTCAGTTTGTATCTATTGGCTCTTCCTTTCTTAATTCTTGTTGGCAACATCTCCAACTATTCCTACTTCTTGGCAGCTGTCTGTTTTTTCGTAAGTCTCACGGTCTCTCCTTGATATCCTCCTTTGTCTTCCACAATCCTGGATTCCATCCGTTCACATCTGTTCCTCTGGTCTCTAGATTACTTCTCTCTAGAAAGCTCTTTTAAGTGTGGATATTAGCCATTTCTTGAGAAGCCTTAAGTTTATACTGGTTTGTCAGATCGCCTAATAATTGGTTCGTTTTTGGCCTGCAGGTGATGATTAGGCCGATTTTCGCGTTCTTCATGGCGTATTGTTGGGGAGATTATTTTCGGAGGCCTCAATTTCTCTGCGCATTTCTCTCCAATTGCGTCTGTAGCTTCCATACTTCTGTGGCTTTCCCTCAGCTATTCACTTTATACCTATTAACTCTTCCTCCTTTCTTGTTGTCAACTTCTCCAACTATCCCTCCTTCGTTGTAGTTGTCTGTTTTTTCCTAAGTCTCAGCTCTAGATCCTCCCTCGTCTTCCACAATCCAAGATTCAACTGGCTCACATCTGGTCTTCAGGTCCCTGCTTGTTTCTTCCTTTCATTCCTTTTTTTCATCTTTTCCAAATATTCCTCCTTCGTGGCTGCTTGAGATTTTCTTCGTCGTTCGTCTCTGTTTTCTGGATCTCTTCGTATTGATGTCCAGCTATGCCAGATCCCTCTCTCCGTGGTTTTCAGAGCCCAAATGGCTGGAAGTGTCCCTCTAGTGCCTGCCTGTATACAGCCTTAGATTTCATAATTCACTGAGTCCCCCGAGGTCTCTTTCATCGATCTGCATCTTTCCGGAAGGCGTAGTAAAATTGGCGTGATCCGCGAGGATAATGCTAGTACAGATGTTCTTATATGATCGAGAAAAAAACGGTAACTTATCATTTGTCTCCAGTATATTAGCTTCCTTGAAATAACTTCAAGTCAGGCGTTCTCTTTGTAATGTTGTGATGTGTGCAAAAATAAATATTTCCTTCTCGGGGTTTACCTTGTGTTTATTTTATTTATTATTTATTTCTTTTTATTTACTTATATCTCATTAGATTCATAAACACTATGCGAGTGTGGTATTATAGAAGGTCCTTCAATGAACGATTTCGTACGCTTGATGTAACTACAAAAAAATATATAAATTTTATTACTATATTTTTTAGAGTTTTTTCGTCTTTCTGATGACTGATTTTCGTTTAAAAAAATATTTAGAATATATCCTAAAAATGCGACAAGAATTTGAAATTAAAAGCAGTTTAAAAAAGAATTTAATTTGAATACAATATTTTTTATAGGTTGCCCTTTTTTATGACAGATTCTTATTTTAAAAAATTATTTAAAAAAATCACTTAAAAATAATGCAAAGAATGTAATATAAAAACTAAAAAAATATATATATATTTTCCATATTATTTTTAAGAGTTTTCCTCTTTTATTTTGGCTGCTTTTGTTTCCGAAATCATTACAAAAATCGACTAAAAAAAGCACAAAAAATGAAAAAGAAAAAACTTAAATATTTCAATTTAAATACAATATTTTTGGGCTTTTTGGCCTCTTTTGACGAGTTAACTTTTCTCTCAATAATCATATAAAAATCACATAAAAGTAGGATAATAAATGTAACAATCAAAGTTTTTAAAAACATTTCAATTTTAGTAAAACATTTTATAGCATGTTTCCCTCTTTTTGATGACAAATTTCTATTTAGAAATTTATTTAGATTTTATATTTATCTTTACTATTGTTATTTTATTATCTTTATTTTTATTATTTTTAGACCTAATTTCATTATACTTAATTGTATTATCATTATATTCATTAATTTTATTGTTTTTTCTTCAAATTTTTATTTTTATTGATTTTAATTTCATTCTTTATTTTATAATTTTCACTTTTATTATATTATTTCTTGTCTTATGTTTAGATTTTTTTTTTCTATTAATGATAGTTTTATTTTTATTATTATTTTATAAATTTTTTGTTTTTTACAATTTTTTTGGTTTAGTATTTTATTTTTATTATTTTTTTTATTTTCCTTTTAGTTATTATTTTTTTTATCTTATTTTTTTTATTTTCATTTTTATTTTCATTTTTTATTTAAATTTATATTATAATTTTTATTTTTTTGTTAGTATGCATTCATTTAAGTACAATACACATAAACGCACATTTATTGATTATGTGCTTGTTCATATATTTTGAAACTATTTCAAGCCTTTACGTACTGAATCAAATTTCGTTCAACTGTTCAGGAAAGCGTTAGTCATTAAAAATAAGGTCGGGAGGGAAGGGGGCGGATATAGTCTGAAACACTTGCGAGCATCATTTATTGATTTAATAGGTTTAATGTAAATATATCACATGGCCTCATACTTGGGTGTATAGAGATTTAAGGCGTAGTATATTCCATTTTTATTTTTGTACGTGTGCAAAATATTCTGATGCAAAACTTTTAAGCCGTAAAGAATGTCTCACTTAAAAAAAAGAAATAAACGTTCGTATTCTAGTATTTAGAAATTTTTAGATTTTCCATGGAAAATATAATGAATAACTTATTTGATTCTAATTGAAAACGCTTTATTATGGACTTTGATGGATAAAAGGTTAATGGTAAATTCATCGCTGCTTAAAGAACATATCCATTTAAAAAAATGATCAGGTTCTTGTATCGAATATTTTCCAGTGATCCCCCCAAAAATACAAAAATATGACTTATCTTCATAATCGAATAGAATTAACTGCTTGATGCAGCGCTCGTGTTCTCGTGTATTTGATTACGAAGAAAATAATAAACTTGCATTTTTTTATGTACTTGTGTCCCGTATCGAGTAGGGCTTCTGTACTTCTATTTTTAGAAAGCAAAAATTTACTGATTTAGGTAAAAACATTTTATAGCAGTTGTCATTTTAATTCTAAATTAAACTCTTTAAGTACTCGCATCCACAGAGCCTATACTTTATCCTCCATTTGGTTTGGTTTCCATCAAGAAATCTCATTTCTCCAGAAGTATTTTTTAGAAAATTGCTACCCATCCAAGCCTTTTTTTTTTTTAAACAATTATATAACTTTCTTAGTTGTAAGTTTGTTCCTGTTTTCAATATTCCTACTGTACCCAAGTTGATATTTTACTTTAGTATTCCTTTTATTCATGATAAGTCTGTTTATGTTCAGCTAAATGACCTTATTCACCGACACCTTCCGGCAGTAAACAGTAGAGTTATAACCAAGAATCCGTTAACCATTGCTTCTTTTTTTAGACATAAAGACAAACTAAGCTCCTTGATGACCTCCAATATTTATATACTTGCCCCAAATGTAAGGTGGGGAAATATGTGCGGGATTTTCGTCGCCTACTAAAAGTCAGAATTGATTGTCATCGGGGAGTTGGTTACAGAACAGGAAATAAATGAACTAATCCCGAATTTTCCAATGTAGTACGTGATCATGCCAAAAAATGTAAACAACATATCGAATATAAACATTTTAAAATTTTCTCCAGACCCACCTCACCTCATCAGTTAGCAATAACTAAATCTTTATACATTAAATAGCTTGTTCCCTCTTTAAACAACCAAACTACCTCCACAACACTGTACCTGTCTTGAGTGTGGCCCTGTCTCTGTTTTTGATGTCATTAGTTCCTTGGTTCCCATCCTGAAAGGTAGCGGTCTGTTTCTGTTGAACATTAGATTTCTTAATGATAAAATTTTTTTGTTTAAAGTTTAAAAAAAATTTAATTTGTAAATTTCTTAATTCTTAAGTCTTTGTAATATTTTTATATATTATAATTGCGTTTTTCACCTTTGAGAATGAGGCTGTGTCCTCAAAACGTCAGCATGTGTATTAACCGGACAAATTAGTTCCTGACGTCTCCTTCAGCTCCTTGTTTTATATATATATATATATATATATATATATATATATATATATATATATATATATATATATATATATATCTACATACATAGATATATATATATATATATATATATATATACATATACATATATATATATATATATATATATATATATATATATATATATATATATATATATAAAACAAGGAGTTTGAAGGAGATGTCATGAACTAATTTGTCCGTTTAAAACACTTGCTGACGTTTCCAAGACACAGCCTCATTCTCAAACCTGAAGAACGCAATTAAGAAATTTACAAATTAAAAAAAATATTAAAACTGAAAAAAAAAGAAAAAATTAAAATATCTAATATTCAACAGACAGAATGCAAGAAACAGACCTCTAACTTTCAGAAGGGGAACCAACACACGAACACGTCGTTCGAGGAATCTTCCATGCAAAGTTAGCCTCATGTCTATGTAACTGACCACTGAGACAGTAAATTCTCAACAAAGAAAATTCCCTCTTGTCTCCCTACGAGCTAACACTGATATCTTTCCTTTCGAAGAATGTCATTGCTCATATATATATATATATATATATATATATATATATATATATATATATATATATATCTATATATATATAGTATATATATATATATATATATATATATATATATCTATATATATATATATATATATATATATATATATATAGATATATATATATATATATATATATAATATATATATATATATATATATATATATATATATATATATATATATATAATATATATAGATATATATATATATATATATATATATATATATATATATATATATATATATATATATATTATATATATATATATATATATATTATATATATATATATATATATATATATATATATATATATATATATATATATATATATATATAGATTATATTTTTAAATTGGATTTCTTGTTGACCTCTAGTTGGCAGACGGATGTGGTAAGCAATGACATTCTTTGGAAGGGAAGATATCAGTGTTACCTCTCACGGAGACAAGAGGGAATGTTCTTTGTTGAGAATTTACTGTCTTAGTGGTCAGTTACATCGACATACAGCTAAGTTTGCATGGAAGATTCCTCGAACGACTTGTTCGTGTGTGCATCTGTTGCTATGGGCGGAACCAATGAGAGATAGTGTTATTTAAAATAAATTACTTCTTGCTAAGGAAAATATAGAATGCAGAAAACCTATCATTTCAGGGATCTCCGAAGTTACGAAACAAATAGTGAGTGACGTCATTAATTCTTCTTGTATAATGAGCCAGTTAAAGGACTGTGACGTCATTTAGAGGGAGTGGTCCTACGGAAATGCTGGTTCGTTTGTGTGTGATGTTTTACCCCCTCTGTGAACGTTTTCGTATAATTTTTGAGGCACTATCTGCCCAGTTTTTGAGTGAAGGTGAAGGGTGCCTGAAAACCACAAAATACTTTGAACAAGGACATTAGAGGTGAGAGTTGTTGAAAACATCCATTAATGAATTCCTTTTCAGTATCTCGGACTGTCTGAGATGACGTGTGAAGTAGCAGAGAACTTTTTCTTCTCATATGAGATTCCTGAGAATTATTATCTTTCTGTTTTTGTGCACTTGTTGGTGAAATGTATCACTGTTCTGTTTATGAGATTTATTATTATGTAATTGTTGTTTTTGACATGTGTGCTATTAAGAGTTATGTTTCCTTCTGACAGGAACTTTGTCGGTCTGTTGTTCTGTCTGTGAGCCGAATTATTACCAGCTTTGATCATTCATAATGTTGTTGAAGAGACGAATTCGTTTACTGCATGACTATTTAATTTTTAGTGGAAATTAATATGTTGGAGTTTTGGGGAAGGTTCTCATTATTTTTTCTGTTTCATTTGTAGCCAGTTTCAGATGGCCCTGAATGTATACGCTTTTAACGCAACAGGAGTTTCGTCTGGACGCGGCAAAACGTTCCCTTGAAGATCCTTCTGTGTCTGCCTCAACCTACGCCAAGTAAAGATGTTAACGGCGATAATCAATATTGCCGTAACGCCAAACACGGCCAGCAGCACGTAGTAACGAAGATTTTCTCCTCCTGCATAAGTCGGTAACGCGTGGTCCATCTCAGCCAGTTGCGTCAAACGATGAGCCACCCACGCGTTGTATGGGAGAGGTAGTGATGGGATACTTGTAGTCGCCCAGGTGTAGTTCGCAAAGAATGTCTTCTCACTTATTATCGTATTGACCCCTCTGACTGTGTAGTTTGTAAATGTCCCTGTACAGCCATCAGCTGCTACAAAGACTTGGGAATGGGCGGTGGTCCCGTCCGGGCATGACACTTGAAACCCATCCTTGTCGTATTGGATCCAGGAGCCGTTATTCATTCTGTAATCGAACTTATTACTGTAAAAGGGATAAAGTTTCTTCAGACAACCTTCGCGTGTATGGGAGAGAGAGCCGTTTAGCACTATGCCTAACTCACATGAATCCATTGATATAGGATAGAATTCAAAAGACCCAGCTGTACAATTGCAATGGTGGCAGCGAGGCCCAACTTTAACAAGAACCATATCAGCCGACCGAAGAATTTCAATCATCGGGGCCCAGCTATAAGTCAATAATAAACTGAGGAAACGGGATCTTCAATCAACGCAACTGTAAACATTCTATGAAGACGAAGATATGTCCTTCATCGAGAAGAATACAAGCATCAACATCGACGTTTGACTGACTGTTATCACATATCTCCAAGAATCAAAACCGGACGCGGAGCAGCATTGAACATCAACAGAAAGAAGAAACAAATAAAGGAAACTACGCGCGATCACAAGCAAGGACGTGGAGAGTAGGCCAAGAGGAAGCGACGCAAGAGAAGGAGAGGGAGGCTGTGACGTCATCACGACATTGAGCGACTTCCGTCGCGAGAGAGAGAGAGAGAGGCTGTGACGTCATTGGATGTCAACAATCTTTCCCCATATAAACCAGAGCTAAGTAGAACTTGTATCTATTCAGGTTTTTTCTCAGTGAAGTGTTGTTCATCAAGAGTCGATCGTCCAGTATTCTGGGAGTGAGTTATTTAGTCTTAATCTTCATTCATTACAGGAATCAATCTTCAACTACGAGTTCTCGCCAGCAGACTTTTTTTTTTTTTCTCGTTGTTGCTAATCACTTTTTCTTCCAAGAGTTCTCCGTATAATATCTTTATCAAATAATCTGTATTTATATTATCTTTTTTGGGGGATTTTCCTATTACTTGCAACACATTTATACAGTATATTGCATATTCGTTTACGTAGTAGTCGAGTGTATTCTTATAGATATTTTGATAGGACCGCAAGGAATAGGAGTGATAAGAAAAAAGTAAAAGTGAACATGGCAACTACTGCGGCTGGCAACCCGAATGTTGTGATGCTCGTCAGCGCGAGGTCAGCAATTGTCCCTTTTCAAGGTCGGGTCAATGGGTTCCTGCCTCAAAATGTTGAGGCATGGATCTCATCTGTAGACACTCATTTAAATGCAAAAAGCATGACAGACCCAGCCAAAAGCTTCATAGACTTTGCCAAAGGAGATGCAAATGCATATTTAAGAGGTGTTTCTTTCCAAAAGGCAGCTACATGGGACGAGTTCAAAATTAGGTTACGTGCCGTGTATGGCGGTGAAGAGGCTTTAGACGTAGTACTGGCTTTAAGAAATATCCTTAACCAAGCCTCTATGACTCAGCTTAATGTTGTTGAGCGGGCGGTGCTAATTGCCGACCGGCTAAATGAATATCAAGTAAGTTTAAGTAACTCCGGGTGGGTTACAAGTGCCAGAATCGCCGTGAAAGATTTTATCCGTCTCATATACCTCACGAGCATTACAGCCATGCTGCCTGAAGCTTTAGTGCAGTGTTTTGACAAAAAGCTGCAGCCCAACAGTACAGAATTAGATGTGTATAAACAAATAAAAAAACACATGTCTATATGTACTGACCTTGATCCCTCGCTTACTCAAGTTTTTGCAAAAAATGAGAATAAACCACAACAAGTAAACGTGGTCCATAATAATAATCCAGCTGCAGGGATGGTTTGTTATAACTGTAAACGACCAGGTCACATGATTTCGGACTGTCGGACGCATTTTTGTTCAATACATAATAGTTCCACTCATTCATATAATCGTTGCTTCTCGCGGAATCAACAGCAGAATCCTAAAAACAAAACACGCAAAACAGTTGCCAATGAAAACAAAAAGAAAGGGTCCTCAGTACTATAAAAAGAAACAAGCAAACGGGTAATGCTGCTCAAGCAGCAGAAAAACAAACAAATCGTGCTTCAGGTACCTCTGTTCCTGGGCCGTCTAGCCAGAACTTGCAAGGTCAAGCAAATTTTCAAGGAGTGCAAAACAAAGCAAATACCACGTAGTTAGCTCCAGGGGGGGAGAGGACGATGTTGGGTCATCCATATCAACATCTTTTGTATCAAATAATCAGTTTAATCATTTATCAGATCATTGTGAGGCAATCGATTTTCCTATGAAACACACGGCCGAATCCAAAAAATCTGTGCAGGTTCCTGTAGATTTGCAACAAATTCATGCAATTATAAGTCAAGATGAGTTACGACCAACCTTACATGCAGTAAATTTGGACCATAAGTCATTTACTTTGTTCTTTGATTCTGGTAGTCCACGTAATATCATGGATTTGAGGACTCATCATTTACTCTTTTCAAACTTCCCTATAGAGAAGTCCGGAGTAAGACTCTCGGGTATAGGAAATAATGAATTAAATGTGGTAGGAGTAACTCATGTTCAGTACAAGGTCAGTAAGCGCACGTTTTCCGATACCTTTATCGTTATACAAAACATTAATATGTATCCCGCAGTAATTATCGGATACCCTTCTATGGGCACTCAAAATATTACCTTAGCCCCTGCAAAACACGGCGTGTATATCAAAGGAAAATTCTATAAGTCTTCTAATACCCTAAAATCAGTTTTAGATAATAAGGAGCCAGAAAGTGTAGTAACATATATCGGAAGAACCCAATCATTGGTTTCTCATGAACCAAGGAAAATAATACACGCGACCCAACAGAATTCTCGCTCACCCGTAATATCAGCTTGCACGCAAACTCTCGAACCGAACATAACTTCGAACATATTAGTGCGTGTAAAGAAAACCTTGCAGGGATCTGAAATGTTAATCCTTTCCGATACTCTGAAAACACACGGATTATCCGTCACACAAGCCATTTATACAGTCGGCTCACAACAACAATGTAACATCGAAGTCTGTAATCATTTGAATATCAATTTAGTAATCCACAAAAATCAACATATCTTGGATGTGGAAGTTTATAAACATCGCATTCTTACCGTAGCTGAGATCAATCACGCTCAATCAGTTGCGGATGAAGCCCTTTTGCAATCTATAAAAAATAAAATCAATAAGGACATTCAAGAAGAAGAAATTCAGCAGAAATTTTTTGAATCTTTTAACTGAATATCATGATGTTTTTTCCACTACGGATGGAACCTTAAGAAAAACGGATGTCATCGAGCATCAAATAAGGCTAAAGGACAAACAGAAAGTAATCTATGTACCTTCGTACAGACTTCCTATGAAATTCCAGAATGAGATAACTGAGGAAGTAGGTAAAATGCTAAAAGAAGGAGTCATTAGGAAATCAAACAGCCCTTATAATTTTCCGTTAATAGTAGTACCGAAAAAAGATCGAACTTGGCGGATATGCGTCGATTTTCGTCGCTTAAATGAGGAAACAATCCCTGACCGATTCCCAGTGCCATGTACTGATGATATTCTATCTTTACTAGGTCAAAACAAATATTTTACCTGTTTGGACTTACTAACAGGCTTTCATCAGATTCCGTTGGAAGAAGAGAGTATCCCATACACTGGCTTCAGCACAGCCAGGGGATATTATGAATTTTTGTGTATGCCTTTTGGTTTACGTTGTGCTCATATAACTTTTACTAGAATGATAAACATTGTGTTTGGAGACTTGTTAGGAGATATCCTACATGCCTATATGGACGACCTAGTAATCTTTTCTAATACCTTAGAAGAACATCTACGTCAATTAGAGTTAGTGCTACAAAGACTAAGGCAGCATAACCTAAGGGTAAAGATAAGTAAGTGTGAATTTTTTAAAACAGAACTAGTCTATTTAGGTTTCACAGTGTCTAGTCAAGGTCTTAAAGTAGTCCATGATAAGGTATCGGCTATCCGTAACTTCCTGATACCTACAAACGTCAAGGGAATACAGCAATTTCTAGGGTGTAGCGGGTACTACAGGAGGTTCATTAGGAACTACTCCATCATAGCCGCTCCCCTAACCGATCTTATAAAGAAGGGCGTAGATTTCATATGGTCTGAAAAACATCAACAGGCGTTCGATACATTGAAAGATGAACTGTGTAGTTCCCCTATCTTGAAATTTCCTGACTTCAGTAAGGAATTCTTTATTGCAACAGACGCCTCAGACCTAGGAGTAGGTGGTGTATTGCTTCAACAATATGATAAACAGTTTTTCCCTATAGCTTTTTATTCACGTAAACTGAGACCTTCCGAAAGTAAATATGCAGTAATAGACAAGGAAAGGCTCACTATTGTTAATTCACTAGTGCATTTTAAGTTCATAATATACGGTTATCCCGTCAAGGTTCTCACTGATCATAAGCCCCTAACCGACTTCTTTAAAGGCTTTAGTCACAGCCCTAAGCGAACTCGGTGGCATATGATCATCCAAGACTTTGGCGCGAGGATCGGGTATTTACCTGGGAAAGCAAATATCATTGCTGACGCATTATCACGCAACCCCTCGTCATCTTGTACAGAGCCATTAGCTGAATTAATAGATATCTCAACCTCCACGCCCATTGTTAAAACTATATCTGAACAGGAAGATCTGGGCTGGAGTGCTGAACTATTGCAGACGGAACAAAGAAAAGATCAGCAAATAGAAAAAATCATAAATGCGTTAAACGGAAATCCGAAGGAAAAAGAATATATAAAGTATAAGCATCAGAATTATATAATCAAAGATAATATCCTGTGTAGATCCGTGACGAGGACAACCCGCAACACACCACAGTTGAATAACAACCAGGTGGTGGTACCTATCTCACCCATACCCACTGTCTTAAAATGGTTGCATGAAAATCCACTGCATGAACACCCGGGTATTTCCATCATGTCACAGAAAGCCAAATCTTTATTTTATTGGCATACGATGCTTACAGATATAAAAAAGCACATAGCTAATTGTTGCACTTGTCAAGAATACAAAGGGCACACAGAGACACCTGTCAGCCTAGGGGCTTACCCCGTGCCAAATCAACCCTTTGAAAGAGTACATTTAGATTTATTAACAGGGTTTTACGAGTCAGACAGAGGAAATAAGCACCTCCTAGTAATCATAGATGCCTTGACTCGATATACAGAACTGATAGCGCTTAAAACAAAAACCGCAGCCGAGTGCGCTAGGAAGTTTTACGAGTGCTACATTTGTAAACATGGAATTCCACACACAATCATATCAGACTCGGGCGGGGAGTTCAATAATCATTTCCTTAACTCCTTGTGTGAATTCCTTTGCATAAAGAAAATCAATACCATGATCTATCACCCAGAGTCTAATGGGCTAGTGGAAAGGGCAAATCATAAGGTTTTAAACATTTTAAGGATCACCTTAGGGGGGACAGACCCCAACTGGGACATTGCCATACCTGCGGTACTAAGCACACTTAATCACTCATATCATGTGTCTATTAAAATGACACCGCACGAGGCACTGTACGGTATCCCAGCTAACACACCTTTCCATGTATTAACGCCTACAACCAATTTATCAAATCCTCTAAAGGATGTTATGGATGCAAGCATAAGTCGATATAATATACTTCGTAAGAATCTAGAAGAAGCACAAATTATAATGAAAAGAAATCATGATAAAATAGCTAAGGCCAACTAAGAAACATATCCCGTGGGCGATAAGGTATACATACAAGTATACGCACGTAAAGGTCTAAATTACAAACTGACACCTAAGTTTGAAGGCCCGTTTAACATTTTAGAAACATTAACGGCCAATAGATTTAGGGTTCAGAACGTATCCCAACCCACTGATATGAGAATCGTTCCATTGGCACATATCAGAAACTAAAGAAGGGTAGATGGAGTGAGGGAAAAATGGTTGTATTTATGAAACTTGTATAATAATTTATATATATATATATATATATATATATATATATATATATATATATATATATATATATATATATATATATAATATATATATATATATATATATATTATATATATACTATATATTATATATATATATATATATATATATATATATATAAATCTATCATATTTGTATGTAAACATATTCTTTAACATGAGTTATTACATATATTTTACTCATTACAGGTTTCCAAAATGAATCTGTTATTGTTAGGAGTGATATTGTTCGTTCAGACATCTTTGTCGTGTGGAAAGAGCGCTAAAACGAAAGAAATAGAATTTAATCATGGCACTATTATCGAAAGAACCGAAGACATTTTTATTTCATCGAGTAACATAGTCATAGAAGTGGATATGCAGTCGATCTTTTTGCCTGAGGATGACGTCCTTAACCTAAAGAATGACCTGTTGAGGTTTGCTGTTTCGTTAAGGGAAATGCACCAACGTTATTTTCATGCTAACTCAGAGATTTCACTAGCCCAAACCCTAAGCGTCGCGGAAATGTTATCTTACGACTTGCAAAATAAAACCGCTGAGGCCGAGGAACTTGCTCGGGACTTGCTGATGTGGTCTGTGCGGCACAATACTCTCGAACGTCGCAACCCGCTTATTTTTGCTGGACTAAACATCTTGGGATCTGTTGCAAGTTTAGGCTTAGGAATTTCAAATCGCCTTAAGATAAATAATCAAAATAAAAGAATTTAGTTTTTGCAAAACAAAAACGAATTAGCTTTGTCCGAACTTCGTAGCCAGTTATCCTCAATCAATCAAATAATGAGTTTGGTGAACGAACATTCTAGTAATATCGATTAGATTATGGAAGTTCAACACTTGCTGGCTACGTTAGCTTATTATAGTTCGAAAATAGATCATATCCGTATCAAAATATCACATTTTATTGAGAAATCATAGGACTATGTAGAAGCCATTACATTAGCAACAAAGGGTGTGTTATCTCCACACCTTATGCCTATTAAGGATCTGACTTTAACTTTAGAGAACGGACGGGAGAAACTAGCTTATATTCCTTTATTAGACGCCCATAAAATAGAGTTTTATTATAGCCTAATATCAGTCAGCATTGAAAATTCTAGGATTATGATCACTATCCCTTTTGATTCTTCCAATGCTTGGCAATCATACAAAATAGCACCGTTTCCAACTTTCATGACGAATAACTCAAGTCCAGTAATATCCAATTTGATGGGACAGGTATTGATTTCTCCTGATAGGAAATCATTTACAGTCATTAAAGACTTAGATAAACTCCCTCACTGTTCAGAAGCCATGAATAATAAAGTTTGTACAGCTGACTCTTTTGAATTCTATCCTATATCAATGGATTCATGTGAGTTAGGCATAGTGCTAAACGGCTCTCTCTCCCATACACGCGAAGGTTGTCTGCAGAAACTTTATCCCACCGCTGCCACCATTGTAAGTTCTTCCGCTTTGGCGAAAGACTGGTTGTCTTTTCTTACGACTGTAGTTCGTAAGCATTACTGGTTCCTCCTTCATTCTCTCCTACGTTGTATCTTAGTAAAGTGATTCTTCTTAGAATAAGGGAGATGATTCAAACGGAGAAGTTGATAACGGTAAAACAACTTTATTTCTCAACTCCATTACAAGAGAGATAGTTCGGTCAGGAGACCGTTCCGTTTGATCACTAGAATAGAACTGAATTTTCAAAGCATCGTATCGATAGCGAAACACTAGCTATCTCAGCGATTCACATAAAAAGACATAAGTAGTCCGCCAGCTCGGAAGTTACAAGTTTCCGGCGCAGGTTAACAGGTCAACCGCTTCCCATGGAAGGTGTTATGAAAAGTTAACAAATTCATGGATCGATGATGTTTTCAAACAAACGTAAACCAGGCTAATGCAGGCATTGCACAGCGTGATCTAGATTTGTGATAGTCACGTAGGACGCTCCTAATTCACCAATGACCCCTCAGGTCATGGATTATATTTACAGATATGTAATTATCTGTTTCAAATAATGTATTTATTACACACACACACACACACATATATATATATTATATATATATATATATATATATATCTATATATATATATTCGTATATATAATATATATATATATACATATATATATAGTATATATATATTATTATATATATTATATTATATTTATATATATATATATATATATATATATATATATATATATATATATATATATATATATATATATATATATATATATATATTATATATATATATATATATATATATATATATATATGTATATATATATATATATATATATATATATATATATATATATATATATATATATATATACATATATATATACATATATCTATATATATATATATATATATATATATATATATATATATATATATATATAATTATATATATATATATGTGTGTGTGTGTGTGTGTGTGTGTGTGTGTGTGTGTGTGTGAACTTTTAGAGAAAAAATTTCATATATTTACTCAATTTACAGCCTTCATTATGTCTTCTACGATGTGATAAAACCCCTCCTTTTCCAGCAATTGGAAGATATTTTCTGAGGTTTGATATTTTAACACGAGATATAAATAGAAATGGCAGTGTGCTCCGAGCTTGTCTAGTTCCTTTGTCGGGTGAAAGTTACAAGATTTACATAGACCAGACGCAATTTTTGTCCACTGGGTAATGGGGGATAATATATTGTCCAATTTGCACAATTGCCAGTTACCTCCACATGTATTGCTATACTATCGTAGAATGACAGGTCACTGCCTTCCTCGTTACTTAATTTAAAAGACGTTTTAACATTAGAGTTCTGTATTATTTTGCCTTATTGGTCTGAATGTATATTACTACACAGACACACACACACACACACACACACACATATATATATATATATATATATGTGTGTGTGTGTGTGTGTGTGTGTGTCTTTATACATATAATATTTTTTTTTTTTTTTTGCAAATCGCTTTACTTACTATTTTTGCCAAGTGCTTTTCGCTTTTATTGTTATTAATATACTGTGTATATCTAATTTCCAGATATCAAACAAATCATACCCGTGAATACTTGTCCAGCAAGGAAGTGATAAAGTATATCTTAGTTTTAACAGACCACTGAGCTGGTTAACAGCTCCGAACCACCCTATATCGAGAAATGAATTTCTATCACCAGAAATAAATTCCTCTTATTCCGCGTTAGCCGAGCCGGGAATCGAACGTCAGACCCCCGGATTGGCAGTCGAGCGCGAAAACCACCCGTCCAGCGAGGAACTAACAAGAAAGTGATACTCAACTCGTGATCGATATGGATATACAGAAACTGGGATATAATGCATTGATAGCTAGTGATTATTTTCAATAATATCCAACATTTCTGCACCTTCATTCGAACCATCCTCTTGCAAAAGCCAGTATTATTGCGGCTGCAGCACAGATTCAATAGGAACATATTTCATGTCACACACCAGTGACAAATTTCTGCTTTGATTTTATCCTGTCTCTCTTGAATCCAATTAAATTTTTTTGGTTGCCGTTATTTTTTTATTTACGTTGATATCAGAAGACTGAGAAATTTACTCGTTTTTAATGACGTCCGTTTATATTGTAATTACTCAAATTTCTCTTCGCCTATATCAAGTGGATGCTCTAATCTATTTTTGTACTTAGACTGTCGTGTTAGTTTGCTGTTAAATAAAACTATTGAGATGGTTATTTATATGTCCGTCCGCACTGTTTCTGTCCGCCCTCAGATATAAAAAACTACCGAGTCTGAGGACTGCAAATTGTGTAGTTGATCATCCACTCTCTAATCATGAAACATGTCAATTTGCAGCCCACTACCCTCAGTAACTTTTATCTTATTTACGGTTAAAATTAGCCATGCTGGTGCGTCTGTCCCCGCTATATGTGCCAATATAGCATGCCACCACCAGGCCGTGGCTGAAAGTTTCATGGACCTCGGCTGAGAGTTTCATACATCATAACACTGCACAGAAAACTCGATTGCTCCGAAGAACTTCGGGTTCTTTTTACTTGTTATCTATCCAGCTCAAAATTTTCCTTCTTCGTTCAATAAATTTCTCCTTAAACCCTTCCAGATATTGGTTTTCGAAATCTTTTCCATCGTCATTCCAACGGTAGGGAAAAATTGAACACTTTCAGCAACTCTTCACCTCTTTATCTTTATGGTTTCTGAAAAAAAAAAAAAAAAAAAATACGGCGTAGGATATTTGAAAACATTCGTTGTAAAATTCCTTGAGTAGACTCCCACGAAGTCCATTCAGAGTTGCAGCTGTCCAATTGAGCTTCAGGAATTTCAGAACTTTTGAACTTGGACCTTCTAAACTGGGCACAAAATACGAGTGAAAAGGAAAAAAGGCCACGACTTACGTCACTTTATTATCCACCAGCCATTGGAAGAGAGGAAAAAGCAGAAAATTAGGAACAAGGAAATTTGTAAGCGATTGCAGAAATATTTATCTACCGAATTATTTTCTTTCTGAATTTCTGATTACGTAAGATTATTTAATTATCCTTGTGAATATTATGAGTGAAAAAGGCATTATAAACTGACTAAACATTAGGTTATGAAGCTATCAGACTATTTTATATATATATATCTATATATATATATATATATATATATATATATATATATATATATATATATATATATATATATATATAAATTCGTATTCATTCCTACTTGGTAGTTTTTCTGAACTCACAGAGTAGAGTTTCTTCGATATTATTGCTGTAATTTCTTCTTCTTCTTCACTTCTTCTTCTTCTTCTTCTTCTTCTTCTTATTATTAATTATTATATATATTATATATATATATATATATATATATATATATATATATATATATATATATATATATATTTTTTTTTTTTTTTTATTATTTTTTTTTTTTTTTTTTTTTTTTTTTTTTTTGTGTATCACAGTCCTCCAATTCGACTGTGTGGTATTTATAGTGTGGGTTACGGGTTGCATCCTGCTCCTTAGGAGTCCATCACTCTTCTTACTATGTGCGTCGTTTCTAGGATCACACTCTTCTTCATGAGTCCTGGAGCTACCTCAGCCTCTAGTTTTTCCAGATTCCTTTTCAGGGATCATTGGTGATCGTGCCTAGTCTGCCTATGGATTATGGGTACATCCCACTGGCATATCCCATATCCTTCTTATTTCTATTTTCAGATCTTGATACTTATCCATTTTTTCTCTCTCGGTTCTCTTCAACTTCTGGTGTCCCATGGTATTGCGACATCAATGAGTGATACTTTTCTTCTTGACTTTGTCAATCAACGTCACGTCTGGTCTGTTTGCACGTATCACCCTTTCCGTTCTGATACCATAGTACAGAGGATCTTTGCGTGATCGTTTTCTATCACTCCCTCAGGTTGGTGCTCGTACCACTTATTACTGCAAGGTAGCTGATGTTTCTTGCACAGGCTCCAGTGGAGGGCTTTTTGCCACTGAATCATGCCTCTTTTTGTACTGGTGCTGTGCAAGTGCCGGGCATTCGCTTGCTATGTGGTTTATGGTTTCATTTTTCGTATTGCACTTCCTCACATATGGGAGAGATGTTATTTCCATCTATCCTTCTTTGAACATATCTGGTTCTTCGGGCCTGATCTTGTGCCGCTGTTATCATTCCTTCAGTTTCCTTCTTTAGCTCTCCCCTCTGTAGCCATTGCCATGTGTCATCGCTGGCTAGTTCTTTAGTCTGTCTCATGTATTGTCCGTGCATTGGTTTGTTGTGCAGTCCTCTGTTCTGTCTGTCCATTCTCCTGTCTCTGTATATTTCTGGGTCTTCGTCTACTTTTATTAGTCCTTCTTCCCATGCACTCTTTAGCCACTTGTCTTCACTGGTTTTTCAGATATTGCCCCAGTGCCTCGTTCTCGGTGTTGACGCAGTCCTCTATCACTTAGTAGTCCTCTCCCTCCTTCCTTTCGTGTTATGTATAGTCTGTCCGTATTTGCTCTTGGGTGTAGTGCTTTGTGTATTGTCATATGTTTCCTGGTTTTCTGATCTATGCTGCGGAGTTCTGCTTTCGTCCATTCTACTATTCCTGCGCTGTATCTGATTACTGGCACTGCCCATGTGTTTTGGCTTTGATCATATTTCCGGCGTTGAGTTTTGACTGAGTATCGCCTTGAGTCTTTGCATATATTCTTTTCTGATTCGTGTCGGTCACTCTTTGGTGTTTTATATCCCCTCCCCTCCTTCCATTATTCCCAGGTATTGTATCCTGTCTCATCTATGTGTTGGATGTTGCTCCCATCTGGTAGCTTTATCTCTTCAGTTCTCGTTACTTTGCCTTTTTGTATGTTGACTAAGGCGCATTTTTCTATTCCAAACTCCATCCTGATGTCCCCAGATATAATCCTTACAGTCTGGATTAGGGTATCTATTTCCTTGATGCTCTTACCATACAGCTTGATGTCGTCCATGAACATCAGATGGTTGATTTTGTTGCCTCTTTTCTTCTTGAGTGGTACCCGGCATCCATCTTCTGTAGTACTTTTGTCATGGGAATCATAGCTACTACGAAGAGTAGGGGGTGGGGACAGTGAGTCGCCCTGGAAGATCCCTCTCCTGATATTAACCTCTGCTAGTCTTATTCCAGAGCTTGTAAGTATTGAATTCCAGTTGCACATTGTATTTTTGAGGAAGCTGATGGTGTTTTCCTCTGCCCCATATATTTTCAGGCATTCTATTAGCCATGTGTTTGGTATCATGTCGAAGGCTTTCTTATAGTCTATCCATGCCATGCTTAGGTTGGTTTTCCTTCTCCTACTGTTCTTCATTACCATTTTGTCTATCAGGCTATATTTCCCTTACTCTTGTCTTTTTGCACTAAGGATGTTCTTCCTGTGGTCATCCAGTTGGGTGCATGGTGATTTGAGAATATGCAATGGAGGGTGTTCTGCTATTTGTGGGTGTAGGGCCTTTAAGTTTTTGAGCCAGTATCCATGACTTCATCGGGGACCAGGGGCTTTCCAGTTTGGCATTTTCTTTAGTTGGTGTCTGACTGTGTCTGTCGTGATGTCTGTGAATCTTTGTTTTATTCTCCCTGTTTCTTCTTCCTTGACTTCCTGGAGCCATGTTGCATGTTTGTTGTGTGATACCGGATTACTCCATATGTTTTCCCAGAGTGTCTTACTTGGTTCGGCTTCAGGAATTTCTGGGTGGTTGTCTTCCCCTCTTAGTTGGCTGTATAGTCTTTTCTGGTTGGTTCTGAATAGTTTGTTCTGTTGGTATCCCTTATTCCTGTTCAGTACCGTTGGATCTTATGCTTTGGCCTTAAGCCTCTGTTTTACATCTTCTATTGTGTTGTTTAGTCCCCTCTCTTGTACCTTGTATTTCTCGTTGAGTTCCTCCCTTGTTTTCTTCTTGCTTCTTAGCCTTTTTTTTTTCTGCCATCTCTTTCAGTTTACTCAAGTCAGATCTCATCACCATGATTTGCTTTTCCAGGCGCCTTTTCCAAAGAGGTTGCTGTTTTGGTTTCTGTTGGGTTGGTTGTGCTGGTGGTGTTGGTGTTCGAATCCCCATCAGTTTCTGCTACTAATCTTGCACCTGCATATACCAACGTTATTTGTTTCTGTGATACTGGTGGTGTATTATGCCCATTATTTTCATTGACCTCACTTGTTTTCTCCCTTAATTTCTTCTTGGTGTTGTAGGCTTTCATGGAGGGGATCTTTGTTCTCTCTGTATCTGGCTCCATCCATTGTCTAATCTTTTCTACCCATTCCGTCCTCTCTGTTACTTCGTCGGTGTTTCTTCGTGTGTCGTTGTTTATTATTATTATTATTATTATTATTATTATTATTATTATTATTATTATTATTATTATTATTATTATTATTATTATTATTATTATTATTATTTGCTATGATAAACATGATAAATTTCAATGATAGTTTTTGGTATATACAAATCTGATGCAACAAAAGTTCCACTATAAACCCATCTGCACTTGACAATATGGAACCACAAGATAAACATAAGACATAATTGCTCACTGTCCCAGTGATTCATAAAAGTCTATTTAAGGTGAGTTAGGATACCTCTGACTTCGAAATGCTGATAGCTAATAATGTGCATGATTACAATATAATTTAGCCAGAGAGAAGTCACTAATGAGATTGTTTAAGAATGTGTCTGAGTTACGGAGCACCTTCGTCATTTGATTTCTCACCCCACCCCCCTCACACCCCCCACCCCCCCACCCCCAATCTCAACAGAAAATTTATTGAATCTTTGTTTTGTTTTTGGTTTTCTTGTTTTTTTCCCCCTTTTTATTCTTATTCTCATAAACTGGAATACTTTGACGATGTTCATTCTCAATTAGCAGCACGATATGGGAGGAAGCTACAAGGAAGATTCTGTCCAAACTCGTATTAAGCGGCTTCATTAGTTTCACCAAGCAGCAAAATCCATATTCCCCCACCACAGAGGAAACAAATATCCCTTTTATTTCTTCTTAGCGATAAAGTTATCTTTTAGGCAGCGCTCGTTATCCACACAGTAGATTTTAAGATTTTTTTTATTTTTTGCGTCGCGTTAGCTCTATCTCATGTTCTTAATTTCCTATCTCTTCAGCATTCATTAATTATGAAAAGATTTTATGATAATTATTTGTAAGGATGTTATTTTTTATCAAAATTTTATTCTGATTTACTTTTAAAGATGGGCTTCCCATTTCCCTATATATATATTTATATATATATATATATATATATATATATATATATATATATATATATATATATATATATATATATATATATATATATATATATATATATATATATATATATATATATATATATATATATATATATAGTATGTATATATATATATATATATATAGATATATATATATATATATATATATATATATATATATATATATATATATATATATATATATATATATATATATATATATATATATATATATATATATATATATATATATATATATATATATATATATATATATATATATATATATATATATCTATATATATATATATATATATATATATATGTATATGTATATATATATATATATATATATATATATATGTGTGTGTGTGTGTGTGTGTGTGTGTGTGTATGTGTATGTGTGTGTGTGTTTGTGTGTACACTGGTCAAGAAGAGTTACAGCTATAGGTGCATTGTAACTCTAACCAAATAATATTATCAGTGACGCAAATGTGGTTTAAACAGGTAATTTTCGATGAAAAAAGAATATCATCTTTTTCTTTCAAATAAGCAACTATAGTGAAATAGGTTTTTTCTCTTTATCTCTCTTTTTCTTGTTTTTACTTCCCAATTATGTCTTTCATTTGATATTAATACTTTCGAAGTTCTACTTTCCTAAGTCTCGTAATTGTTTAAGGTCGATGGTCAGAGAAGAACAATAAAAAAAGATGATTGTTAAAAACAAATACATTAATTACTTCTTTAATATTCAAACGGTATTTGGTTTTAAGCAAAAACACATAAGTTTAAACAACTGTCATTGTCACTGTAAGTTACTAAAACAGCTCTTCCGAAGACATTTATAAACTATATATATATATATATATATATATATATATATATATATATATATATATATATATATATATATATATATATATATATATATTATATATATCTTTATATATGTATATATATATATATATATATATATATATATATATATATATATATATATATATATATATATATATATATATATATATATATATATAGTATATATATATATATATATATATATATATATATATATATATATAATATCTATATCATATATATATATATATATATATATATATATATATATATATATATATATCTATATCTATATCTATATATATATATATATATATATATATATATATATATATATATATATATATATATATGTATATATATATATATATATATATATATATATATATATATATATATATATATATATGACATATATATATATATATATATATATATATATATATATATATATGAATAACTTGATCACGAAGTATATAAAACGTGATGCTATGTATAAATGAAGGTTTTGCCACGAAGGAAAAAAAAATTAAAAGCGAGATAGCCAAGCACTTTCGGTCTAGTTCGACCCTTTACTCAGGCACAACTGATCTTACAGAAGAAAAACATGGTCAAGGTAGCTTAATATCCAAACTGACACTACAAGATTAGCATAAGGTTCGATTTCACTTTACAGAAACGAGGAAAACGCCTGAGGGCAGCCACACCTTGGAGGATACACACGCGGTCAACAGATGATTCACCCAGAAAACAGTACATTTTGAAGAAAAAAAAGGGCGGCATGTACAACTTATTATCATGAAATTTACAAAAAATGTTCCCCCAAAAAATTTTCTTAATGAAAAAACTGAAAAATATATAAATATAAGGAGAAAGAGAGAGAGGGAGAGAGAATATCGAGCAAGAGAGAGAGGGAGAGAGAATATCGAGCAAGAGAGAGAGAGAGAGAGAGAGAGAGAGAGAGAGAGAGAGAGAAATAATAGCTATATACATGTGGGACTAATTTATTAGTAGTTCATTTATTTCAAGGTCCTTCACAAACATTTTACAAATAATAGCTTTATACACGTGGGACTAATTTATTAGTCTTTCATTTTTTTTAAGGTCCTTCATAAACATTTTACAAATATACGGGTCCAAATGGTACATTCCCGGACTAAGATTTAGGTTGTTTTTATTAGTGCTTTGTATAATTGCTGATTCCAGTAAATTTCTTGAAACATTATCATTAGATCTAGCAATTACAGAGGTATCACCCCAATAATACAATAAGATTTTTCACTCAGAGGGAAAAACTGTGCATTAGATTTGGGCTGTTCTAACTGAATACATATGCTGCTTAATACGTACACATGAATTTTTACTTGACTGACCAACGTAAAACGATGGGCAATCCTTACAAGGAATTTTGTAAATTATGTTGTTATTTGTTACGGGACTATTCTTAATTAGCATATCTTTAATGTTATTGTTATAAGAGAACACTACATTAACATTAAACGATTTGAATATTGATTTTATGGTTTCAAATCCACGAAAGTAAGGTAAGCTAAGTACATTTTTAGGCATTTCTTTTTCATTACTAGCAACACTATAAAACTTTTTGTGAGCTTTTTGATAACATAAATCAATCAAATGAGGTGGGTAGCAGAGATCGTTTCCTATCTTTTTTATGCATTCTATTTCTTGGTCAAGATATTGTGGACTCGTGATACGCAAAGCACGTAGGAACATAGAAGAAAATATTGAAATTTTAATATTAAGATGGTGGCCAGAATAAAAATTTACATAAGTTAAATTATTTGTGGGTTTTCTATAAATACTGAATTTACATTGGAAAGATTCCCTATGTATTAATTCGTCTAG
>NC_061107.1:35957333-35964833 GCF_015104395.2 Macrobrachium nipponense | reverse complement strand
ATTCTGAGAGTTCTCTCTCTCTCTCTCTCTCTCTCTCTCTCTCTCTCTCTCTCTCTCTCTCTCTCTCTAGTCCTATTAATCATTAATATCTATTTCACTCTTATACACCTGCGTCTTGAAATGCCTCAGGGCCAGGAAAGACTTCAGACATAATGATAATAATTTAGTAGGTTTTATTTGTTGTCAATATATCTTTGCACTATATCGCTGGTTTCATTTAACGGCTGGAATGGCACACTAATGTATATAGTTTTCGAAATTGCAGAACTCCAAATGCGGTAAAACAAATTAAGAAAGAATATATGAGCCCAGTAAAATCTATTTTTATTTCTCCGGAATGAACAATTTCCCGTCTTATCCTCAATTAGCAATATCATCACGCGAGTTTACGTTGAGACCTAAACGGTGAAACTTTTTCTAGGAAGTCATTATGACCCAAAATATCAGCTGGGTGGAGCGAGATAATTTCGCAAGGAGTCTCGTGCAAAATTCGGACAACTAAGAAGCAATATTGACCATTACTTGGAACGAAGGTCGACATAAAGTGATTCGCAAAACTTTTTAAGTTTGGGAATATTAACTTACAAGAAGGGGAAGTTGCTAACGTGTCCACTCAGTGTCCACGCACTGAGTGAAGCTAGAAGTGATATCTATTTATCGTACCATCCTTCTATCTCAAATATAAACACATCAGTAAATATTTGAGATAGAATGATACGACATCTATATGGGAATCATAGAAGGTGACTGAACCAATTTTTTTTATTAGTATTAATTTTTCGTTCAGTCTCTAAGGATCCATATAACTGAATAAGTATGAGAGCAACCAGCCTTTGCGTGCTATTAAGTTGAGACTCTCCAAATCGTTGATGTGTTTATGCACCATGTCACTGTACTTTCAGAAGATAAGCCTTTTTGGAACTATGGTAGGGTTTCCTATGCTTTACAGCTTCCTAAGTGAATAACGGTAATGAAATCAATGTATTGATTCTACCTGCTTCTAAAATCTTGTTAACAGTATTTTTTAGTATGATATATTGAATATTCAGAAATGATACAGACTGGGATAAGAAAACTGTCTTCAACGCGAAGAAACAGAGATCTCATATGTTCATTTGAAAAAAAGAGGTTTAACGAAGTTTATGGGAGTTTATTTTGTGATATAAGTGACATTATGCTATGAAGTTTAAAATGTCTAATGGGCATAAAAGATTGTAATAATTCTTCGTTTGAATCAATTATAGCATAAAAGATTGTAATAATTCTTCGTTTGAATCAATTATAGCTAACGGAATCAGAGACATAAGGCAAGAAGACTGATATGGGTATATCATATTTTAATAGTATATTTTATTTCATTTCTACAAGCCACCAAGAAAGATATAGGAGTAGTTAATGTAGGAACAGACCTTTTGAGAAAAATATTGTTCATGTATGTTTAGTCTACCTTAAAGGAGAATAACAGGAGTGGCAAAAATGGAAGGCAGCACCAAATTAGCCCCGCAAAGAGAGAGTTACGAAGTGAATAAAGTACACGGCGACGCAGCTGCAAGAAAAGCAAAGTAAGGAAGGAAGTAGGAAACAGGAAATTTCAAGAGAAGTATAAAAGTGCAGGCGTCAGAGCAGACTTCGTACAGGTTCTTTGTGAAAGGTTTACAAGTTCTCTCGACATTCCTGGATCTTAAGCAATAATTACATACATGTTGTTTGGGTTTCGTTGAACTGATGGTTTTAAATTATTGCATGAGGAATATAAATTGTTTTTTTTTTTATAACCGAGTTCACAAGTAATAGTATTCCTTATTCTACTTTTACGTCCACTCTCAAAGTTTGTTTTCTTTAATATTTTTATTTGCCATCAAGTAACGTGTTTTATGATATATCGGGTGACACGATTTTTGCTTTAAACTACAATACGTTTTAAGAAGTTTTATATTTACACGAATCTCTTTTCCTTGCTTCATGTAACTGTAAAATTTGTTCAACTTCGACCCATGAAGGAAACTTTTTCCTCTGTAATATTCTCTCCTAAATATACCTTTTAGTTAAACACATGCTTAATGTTTCATCCCCAGGCAATTGTTTTGTCACCTATGACGTGATATTAAAATATCATGCCTTTTGTGTTTTCCTCCACCGTAGCCCTATTAAGTTAACGTTCTCCGCCCAATCCACCCTTCATTAATTCAAATACGGACTACAGGGTACCAAAAACCATAGCAACATAATATTTTTCTTTTTATATAAATAAAATCACTTCTATACCAAGAGGGAAGAATACAACACAGTCCTTCTAATCGACGACCATTCTGTTATCTATATCTTTTCTGTCTCTCGTACGTAATATAACTTTGCTGAATCAGTTCTGCTGATATAATTTCTGCCTGTTTTCTGTTGAATGGAAAGACCGATGTTCAGCATGCCTCCGCATTCCATATTAATTCTCTGAACATTAAACAGTCGTTAATGTTGTTTGTTGCTTGCTGCGCAGGATTTTGGAGTTTGATGTCTTTGAAAACCCGAATGTATTCTACCTTCAGAAGTAAAAATAACTTTTTTTTAATGAGTCATGAATATAATGTGGAATGCTAAATGGAAGGTGACTGCAAATAATAAAATGCTGAATGCAGCTGGTAAACAGATATTGCAGAAGCAAGTGAATGATTCCAAGATGAATAGTAAGGCAAAAAGGGACCATCAAGATGCAGCAGTGAGGTTAAATCACAATGTGTAAGAATAGAAGTATTGACTCACGTGGATAGTTGCGAGTTTAAATACTAGATCGTAGTAGGACTAGACGATAGGGGCCAAAAAATAGGTGTAACAAGGAAGACAACTACAATGAATTTTATGCGCTGAATACAAATGAACTTTTGTCAGATGAATTGTTCAAGTGGTCAATACCCTAAAATAATCAAAACGTGAGAAAGGTAGAGTTATATACAAACGGTTGATTTACGAAATTTAGTGCAGCAAGCCAAACACTAGGGCAGTTTTGGTCATTCAGTGCTTATGAACAAGAAAAGAAGGAATGCATGGAGTCTATGGACAACAAGATGAAGAGGGAGAGAAAATATAGAAGGTGAAGTAGAAGGATCTAAAGTGAAACTGAGAGAAATCCTCAAGAGTTGCCCTATGAAGTAAGAGTTAGAGAGGTTGGACAGCAATACTGAAGAAATGAAGTAGGAATGGAGGTGCGATAAATGGCTGAAATGTGGGTGCAGCTGGAGGCCGTAGAGACGCTGGAAACACCTTTAGTAATGCCCCCATGCATCACGTGAGGTGCTCTGCGGTGAGATTATAGATCAGAGTATAGAAGAGGCTGAGGCATATTGAATAATTTATAGAGGTTATTATATGATGTTAATGAATAGTAATATCTCTCTCTCTCTCTCTCTCTCTCTCTCTCTCTCTCTCTCTCTCTCTCTCTCTCAATAGGGCAAATGGTCTAGAGCTTTAGTCACTGAAACTTTTACGACTTGTTAATTCAAGCATATCCTCGCTAAGTAAGGTAACCTAACGAGGCGAATAAACGATACATTCATTTATTAGGTAGCAAGAAAATTTTTTTTTTTTATTGACATCAGTTTTTAGCCCATACCTAAAATTATTATTATTATTATTATTATTATTATTATTATTATTATTATTATTATTATTATTATTATTATTATTATTATTATTATTATTATTATTATTATTATTATTATTATTATTATTATTATTATTATTATTATATTATCGAAGCCAAGCCATATGTTACAAAAGAATTTTGAACTAAATCATCAATAAGTAGTGTAGGAATTACCTTGCGAGTTTGTGCTCACTTTCCCATCCCACCTGTGATCATGTTACCTCAGTGACTAAATCTGAAGTATGTAAACAAACACAATAACTGATGAAGTGCAAATATTTTCCACCTTTACTTCCATATTGTACCCGGGAAAGCTGTTGGGTGGGATAATAGGGCGCTGCAAACCAAGATAAAAACATAAAAGTGGCAACTTATACACTTACGTAATACTTGTATTGTTACTTGAGTGTATTATATTCGACTTACGTCTAGGAGGGAATATGATGGAGGTTAAGAAGTGCAATAATGTGTAAAATATTTAAATGAATATCTATCACACACTGGAATCAAACCCAAGATTTCTTGAGTGAGAGAAGACGGTGCTAGTAACTAGGAGGCAAAAGTTATGTGAAAACTAAGAAGGTGGGAACCTGAGTATTTAGCCATTTCCTGAAGAGTTACCTAACCAGGTTGAACACCTTTGGGTACGCTTACAATAGTCGGTAACTTGTCCATTTTACAAACAAGTTGAAAAGAAGCCAGCGACCATAGGTGGAGAACAAATCTTTGGGATTTGCTGGATAACTGTATGACGCACTGGTTAACATTGCTTATAGGACACTAATTTTTATTCAGTATTTTTGTGAAGTCTAAGCCATAAGTTACCTACGTGTGTTTATATCATGTTTTAAGGTGCGAGGTGAAGTATGAGTGATACACAGAGTCTACAGCTTACTAATTTAATCACAAAACTTTCACAAAGGTCAATAGCTCGTTCGAGCCGCAAAGCAGTCCCAACCTCTTGACAGATCGAGGAAGCGATTAAATCCATATGTGTTTCTTGACAGCCATAAATTTACATATAAATAGATGCAAAAGATCTGAATGGTAACTGAACATACTCGACTGGAAAATTGACATACTAATGTACAGAAGGATAACAATACATGAAAGGTGGACAATAACGCCATCGGGATATTTGCATAAGTCTTTTATGCAGATATCCCAATGGCTTGCTCTCGACCTTAGTCTTCGCGGAGAAAGGAGAATTTGAAGGTAGGGTTGTCACGTGGGCGTTATAAAAGCATTTTTGTGGGCACACCCTTACACATACGACTTTTATCTAACAGACCCACTCACAAGTGATGGCGTGATTGAATTGTATTCAAATTACCGAAGTGGTTGAATGGAATGGAAATTAACTCAAAGAATAGCTTACGAAATATTCAACACAGATTTTTTTCATGACTTTAGAATAAACCCCAGAAACTATCTCGTGAGAACCTACCTGGTGAGAGACGGGGCCAGTGACAATCACCCTACGAAAGTGCTAAAAAACCTGAAGCCTAAATATCGTAAACAGTACCCGAGGAGTTACTGGTGGTTAAGTGAGTGTTTGAGTTACACATTCTAGTAACATGTAATATTTAGAGATAAATATTTACCTAAAATTAGGATCGAACATGGGATATGTGTGGCAGGTGATGAGTACTAACATGAATCGACAGTTCAACTAGGCCATATTAAAGACACTATACGTTCTCTCTCTCTCTCTCTCTCTCTCTCTCCTCTCTCTCTCTTCTCTCTCTCTCTCTATCTGGATATGCCTCTTTCTTAGTGATAACGAAGCAGGAATGTCTCTCGGGGAAAAATGATGAAGCAAGGGATTTCAGATTGGAGTTGTTCCCAGAATTATCCACATCTCTTCCTTGTATTGGTTATTGTTGATACCGATACACGGGCGACGATTATTCTTCTGTGTTTAGTACTTCTTTTCATCTGGTATTATCGACTTTTTCTAGAAGTACTCACATCTAAAAGCATTTTGAATCTATTTTTTTTTTTTTTCAAATAAGCTTAAAAAGTGGACTACCAAGTTTTCAACGGGTTTATGAACAATGATCGTTCTGTTAAGAAAATTGTATATTCATGCAGTGCTAATGCTGAAAAACTTAAAGATTAATGGGAGTATAATCACAAAGACTAGGTCTTGAGGTTGGCGTTTCTGTTTTTTAGATTGGGTGTTCTAAGTTCACAAATACTTGCCTTTTTATTTCTATACTGCCTTTTATTCATTTTATTACTTTCATCCATATGAAGTGCCTCATGGTAAGCGCTCGTGCTGGCATAAAGCCACCTTAATATAAGCAACAGACTTTGAAGTTGATGCTCGCTCAAATTAAAGCTGTAGAAATGACAGATTTTTACAAACTATTCGTGAGTTTGCTCGGATGTTTTGTTCTCTGGGAGCTAAAATCTTGGTCTCAAACCAGTTGTATACTGAGGGTTCACCTGAATTTGACATGCCAGAACACTTGAAGGTAGTAGGATAAGTCTTAAATTTTACCATTATAATTTTTACCTTAATGTATACTTCAAATTCATACTACATTATAGCTCTAAGAGTAGACTACAAACTAGCTAGTCTACAAGTAAACTTTACAAACTTGCTAGCCTACCTGGGTTCATCATCGAATAAACAAGTGAAGCTTACCATAAACTAACTTTAGCTTAGCAAAGGTAGCTTATCTTTATGTAACCTTCACATACTATGGAATACAGCTTAAGTCGTGGCTAATTATGAAATTCTAAGTTACTCTCACAGGCTAGCCTAATTTAGACTGTACAATGTAAATAAGTATGTTGAATTATACATCAGCATGACCGTGACAAGTTACATAGATTTATATATGCACTTCCTAGTGATAGTTGCACTTGAAGCTGTACAAATAGCTTCTATGTCAAGTTAAAATGCTTTGATCTTGTTCGGTAAAGTACGCAAAGTGTGCTCTCCTCCAAATCACAACTGTATGAATATGAATGAATGGAGATTGTAATTAAATTTGTATTTAAACAGTTTCTCTTAAAGCTCTGTGAATAGCCCCACAGGTTCAAATATTCTTTTAAAATGTCTGTAGGTCAGTGAAGAAGTTAACATGTGACATGTGAGATTGAAGACTAAATTTTGTCGATTTTATGTTTAAGATATCCTGATCAGAACAATGAGTGACACCGCTACCTCACTTGGCTTAGAAATGGCAGAAGAAATAGAGGCAAACATTAGATCACGCATATGCAGTAAGCATTTTCTGTCAATGTACATTTTGAAGCCTCCTGATAGGCACAAGCTTAAGTTTCTTCAACAGGCTTTGAAGTCCAGAATACGTTGAGAGGCAATAATGGCTACCAAAGAAGTAGCCAGATAGGGCAAGCTGGCATATACATCAGTACTTGCAACAGCAAGATTTATACATTCCCTGCAAACTACAATATTAATAGTATGAGATGCAGTAGATTTTAAAATCCCATAAAATGACTGTACAGACTATTGAATAATGGCTGTTAGATATCAGGCTATCGAACCTAGGCTATTATCAATATGCCTGTGGATGAAGCTGATATGAGATGACAGCATCGGAGATAATAATTTTTTTAGCATACTGTTGTCAAATTTTCGGGCTGTCAGTTTGAGCCTTGAATAACGAACGATTATAATTTGTTCTGCCTTTAGAGAATAAAACTGTAAATTTATGGTAGTAAGAAAGGTACATAATATCGGTAAATTGGTCAGCACTACAGCAGAGAGAATGAATATATTTTTTTTCAACCTGTAGTGTTCATCCTCCTTTTTAAATACTGTAAAGATCAATTACCAATCTTTAAAGACTGATGAAAAAATTGCCTGTCAATCCGCAACAGCAGCATCA
>NC_061107.1:35946855-35956833 GCF_015104395.2 Macrobrachium nipponense | reverse complement strand
TGATGCTGCTGGATTGACAAGCAATTTTTTCATCAGTCTTTAAGATTGGTAATTGATCTTTGCAGTATTTACCAAGGAGAATGTGCACTATAGGTTGAAATAAAAAAAAAAAAAAATATTCATTCTCTCTGCTGTAGTGTTGACCAATTTACTGATGTTATGTGCCTTTCTTACTACCATAAATTAACAGTTTTATTCTCTAAAGGCAGAACAAATTATAATCGTTCGTTATTCAAGGCTCAAACTGACAGCCCGAAAATTTTACAACAGTATGCTAAAAAAATTATTATCTCCGATGCTGTCATCTCATATCAGCTTCATCCACAGGCATATTGATAATAGCCTAGGTTCGATAGCCTGATATCTAACAGCCATTATTCAATAGTCTGTACAGTCATTTATGGATTTTAAAAATCTACTGCATCTCATACTATTAATATTGTAGTTTGCAGGGAATGTATAAATCTTGCCTCTCTGGCTACTTCTTTGGTAGCCATTATTGCCTCTTAACGTATTCTGGACTTCAAAGCCTGTTGAAGAAACTTAAGCTTGTGCATATCAGGAGGCTTCAAAATGTACATTGACAGAAAATGCTTGCTGCATATGCGTGATCTAATGTTTGGCTCTATCTCTTCTGCCTTTTCTAAGCCAAGTGAGGTAGCGGTGTCACTCATTGTTCTGATCAGATATCTTAAACATAAAATCGACAAAATTTAGTCTTCAATCTCACATGCCACATGTTAACTTCTTCACTGACCTACAGACATTTTAAAAGAATATTTGAACCTATGGGGCTACTCAGAGAGCTGATAAGAGAAACTATTTAATTACAGCACAAATTTAATTACAATCTCCATTCAATCATATTCATTCAGTTGTGATTTGGAGGAGATCTGTCTTTACGTACTTTACCGAACAAGATCAAAGCATTTTAACTTGACATAGAAGCTATTTGTACAGCTTCAAGTGCAACCATCACTAGGAAGTGCATATATAAATCTATGTAACTTGTCACGGTCATACTGATGTATACTTCAACATAGTACTTATTTACATTGTACAGTCTAAATTAGGCTTGCCTGTGAGAATAACTTAGAATTTCATATCAAGCCACGACTTAAGCTGTATTCCATAGTATGTGAAGGTTACATAAAGATAAGCTACCTTTGCTAAGCTAAAGTTAGGTTATGGTAAGCTTCCCTTGTTTATTCGATGATCAACCCAGGTAGGCTAGCAAGTTGGTAAAGTTTACTTGTAGACTAGCTAGTTTGTAGTCTACTCTTAGAGCTATAATGTAGTATGAATTTGAAGTATACATTAGGGTAAAAATGATAATGGTAAAATTGAAGAATATCCTACTACCTTCAAGTGTTCTGGCATGTCAAATTCAGGTGAACCCTCAGTATATAACTGGTTTGAGGCCAAGATTTTAGCTCCCAGAGAACAAATCATCCGAGCAAACTCACTAATAGTTTGTAAAAATCTCTCATTTCTACAGCTTTAATTTGAGCGAGCATCAACTTCAAAGTCTGTTGCTTATATTAAGGTGGCTTTATGCCAGCACGAGCGCTTACCATGAGGCACTTCATGTGGATGAAAGTGATAAAATGAATAAAAGGCAGCATGTGGACCTCAGAACACCATCTAAAAAACAGAAACGCCAACCTCAAGACCTAGTCTTTGTGATTATACTCCCATTAATCTTTAAGTTTTTCAGCATTAGCACTGCATGCATATACAATTTTCTTAACAGAACGATCATTGTTCATAAACCCGTTGACAACTTTGTAGTCCACTTTTTAAGCTGATTTGACAAGGAAAAAATAGATTCAAAATGCTTTTAGATGTGAGTACTTCTAGAAAAAGTCGATAACACCAGATGAAAAGGAGCAACAACAACATTAACGAATGTTTGATGTTCAGAGAATTAATATGGAAGATGAGGCATTTTGAGGGTATTCGGTCCCTTTACCCATTCAACAGAAAACAGGCAGACAATTATATCTGGAGAACTGATTCAGCAAAGTTATATTGCGTACGAGAGACAGAAAAGATATAGATAACAGAATGGTCCTCGATTAGAAGGACTGTGTTGTATTCCACCCTCTTGGTATAGAAGTGATTTTATTTATATAAAAAGAAAAATATTATGTTGCTATGTTTTCTTGGTACCTTGTAGTCCGTATTTGATTTATGAAGGGTGGATTGGGCGGGGAACGTTAACTAAATAGGGCTACGGTGGAGGAAAACACAATAGGCATGATATTTTAATATCACGTCATAGGTGACAAAACAATTGCCTGAGGATGAAACATTAAGCATGTGTTTAACTAAAAGGTATATTTAAGAGAGAATATTACAGAGGAAAAAGTTTCCTTCATGGGTCGAAGTTGAACAAATTTTACAGTTACATGTGAAACAAGGAAAAAAGAGATTCGTGTAAATATAAAACTTCCTAAAACGTATAGTAGTTTAAGACAAAAATCGTGTCACCTGATATATTATAAAACACGTTACTTGATGGCAATAAAATATTAAAGAAGACAAACTTTGAGAGTGGACGTAAAATTAGAATAAGGAATACTATTACTTGTGAACTCAGTTATAAATAAAAACCATTTTATATTCCTCATGCAATAATTTAAAACCATCAGTTCAACGAAACCCAAATAACATGTAAGTAATTATTGCTTAAGATCCAGGAATGTTGAGGGAACTTTTAAGCCTTTCATAAAGAACCTGTACGAAGTCTTCTCTGACGCCTGAACTTTTATACTTCTCTTGAAATTTCCTGTTTCCTACTTCCTTCCTTACTTTGCTTTTCTTGCAGCTGCGTCGCTGTGTATTTTATTCACTTCGTAACTCTCTTTTTGCGGGGCTAATTTGGTGCTACCTTCCATTTTTGCAACTTATGTTATTCTCCTTTAAGATAGACTAAACATACATGAATAATATTTTTCAAAAGGTCTGTTCCTACATTAACTACCCCTATATCTTTCTTGGTGGTTTGTAGAAATGAAATAAAATATACTATTAAAATATGATATACCCATTTCAGTCTTCTTGCCTTATTTATGTATCTGATTCCGTTAGCTATAATTGATTCAAACGAGAATTATTACAATATTTTTATGCCCATTAGACATTTACACTTCATAGCAATAATGTCACTTATATTACAAAATAAACTCCCATAACTTCTTCAACCTCTTTTTTTCAAATGAACATATCAGATCTCTGTTTCTTCGCGTTGAAGACAGTTTTCTTATCCCAATCTGTATCATTCCTGAATATTCAATATATCCTACTAAAAAATGCTGTTAATAAAATTTAGAAGCAGGTAGAATCAATACATTGATTTCATTACCGTTATTCACTTAGGAAGCTGTAAAGCATAGGAAAACCTACCATAGTTCCAAAAGGCTTATCTTCGGAAAGTACAGATGGTGCATAAACACATCAACGATTTGGAGAGTCTCAACTTAATAGCACACAAAAGGCTGGTTGCTCTCATAATTATTCAGTTATATGGATCCTTAGAGACTGAACAAAGAATTAATACTAATAAAAAAAAAATTGGTTCAGTCACCTTCTATGATTCCCATATAGATGTCGTATCATTCTATCTCAAATATTTACTAATGTGTTTATATTTGAGATAGAAGGATGGTACGATAAATAAATATCACTTCTAGCTTCACTCAGTGCGTGGACACTGAGTGGACACGTCAGCAACTTCCTCCTCTTGTAAGTTAATATTCCCAAAACTTTAAAAATTTTGCGAATCACTTTATGTCGACCTTCGTTCCAAGTAATGGTCAATATTGCTTCTTAGTTGTCCGAATTTTGCACGAGACTCCTTGCGAAATTATCTCGCTCCACCCAGCTGATATTTTGGGTCATAATGACTTCCTAGAAAAAGTTTCACCGTTCAGGTCTCAACGTAAACTCGCGTGATGATATTGCTAATTGAGGATAAGACGGGAAATTGTTCATTCCGGAGAAATAAAAATAGATTTTACTGGGATCATATATTCTTTCTTAATTTGTTTTACCGCATTTGGAGTTCTGCAATTCGAAAACTATACACAATAGTGTGCCATTCCAGCCGTTAAATGAAACCAGCGATATAGTGCAAAGATATATTGACAACAAATAAGACCTACTAAATTATTATCATTATGTCTGAAGTCTTTCCTGGCCCTGAGGCATTTCAAGACGCAGGTGTATAAGAGTGAAATAGATATTAATGATTGCTAGGACTGAGAGAGAGAGAGAGAGAGAGAGAACTCTCAGAATATACAGAAAGATATATATATATAGTCAATAAATTTGCTTCAATGAAAATCTCTGATAAATTTGATCCCCTTCGCAGTTTACATTTTATAATATGGTTACAGCTATATAGTATCATGACCAGATAATATTGAATATTATAACCAGGAATTTATTCATTCTGCAAAATGTGCTGCAATATACAAAAGAAAAAAAAATAAAGTGCTCACGGTACTCCAGCATTATTATATGGGAATAACATGTTTAAGAAAGTTATTCATCAAATTAAGCGATTACTAGTTAACAAATTATTACTTAACTAGTTAGTCAAATAAAAGACCTAAAAATGGTATTGATAATGATCTCACTGATTAAATTATGCTCAGATTCAAGATCTAGTTTAAAATCCATACATTGATAGCCATTTCATTTGATAGAAATGCCATGGTGCTTAAGCATTCCCAAAAAAGTTATAATATATTCACTGGAAAGAGATTTTTAATACATAGTAAATACGTTTCATGAATGCTGCACCGAGAGTTTCAGTGTGAACGCACTTGAAATCTATTAGGAGAATGACTTTTAGTTTAGTAAAAGAGCCGAATGTTTAGCTCATAATGTAGGGAATCGTGAAATAAAATTTCAAGGAAAATTTTCCAAACTTCAGACAAATATTTAATAAGGAACATGTTAAAAAACATAATCGAACCATTCTAAGGAGAGAAAATGATGATTGAAGAGAAGGAAAAGGAGAAGGCGTGCAAAGTGAAGATGGGGACACATAAAAATGAAGTGTATATATTGAATGCAAATGAAAAGAAAAAATGAAAGCTGCTAGCTGTACTCTGTGTTCATGATAGGGTTATTAAAACTAATTGAGTAAGAAATATCGAGATACATATAAGAAGTGGGACCACTTTTAAAAAATGTTTTCACATTGATTATAGATGGTTTGATCACTTGGAAATAATGGAAGAGCTTATATTTAATGAATAAAAGAGAAAACCTAAAACCAAGTACTGAATAACTGTATGAAGCAGGTACTGAAAAGAAGGTGCTTTTATTTTGTGAGAGATTTAAGGTGCTAATGTTGAAAAATCTGTATACGTGAAGGAAGCAGTTTATATTTGGGAATTTTCTAAGGAAAGGGAACATGAGCGATACATTATTTAAGCCAGGGATGTTGATTACAAATGGGTTTTCAGTAAAAAAAAATATGGATGACTACGCATTAATGTTTCATAAAAAGCACTGGATCAGTTTGATAGAAATTCGCAGACTTAACACAATGACATGGTTGTGAAATGCTGCATCAAGTGATTTGGAATAGTTTGCAGTAACAGAAAAAAGAAAAAAAAAATCATAAAAACACAAACATAGTAGTTCATTTTAGAAATCCATATTAATGAAACAAAGGTAACCCTACATCACATAATAAGAAGTTAATTATGTGGCACTAGACTACATGCGCTAATCTTTCCCAGAACTTCTCATTTAAGCAGCATTGTTAGAAACTAACATCCCAACATCACAACATCAGTCTAACAAGAAATATATGCTTGTCTGAAATTGGTTTGTGCTCCATTGAAAGTAAAGCTGGTCCTAAGGTTACTGAATGGTAGAGTTTTCATGACGGCCGAGAATTTATGTTGACAAAATGCATCTCTTCTTTTTATTTTTGCAAGGGTTTAAAACAAAACTCTTATTTTTGAAACTACTTGCTCTGGGATGAATATAAAACTTAGATATTTTACATGCTATATATATATATATATTATATATATATATATATATATATATATATATATATATATTATATATATATATATATATATATAATATGAGTGTGTGTGTAATGTGTGTGTGTATGTGTGTGTGTGTGTGTGCTACGTAAACGGAAGTGGCTCATAAACTGAATAGAAATACGTGACTTATATATACAAACAATAAAAATTTTGAAGAAAAAAATCATGAAGCATGAGAATCAGTGGATATTTTAAGGAAACATTTCTTTGTTGTTGATAAAGGTGGCATCAGGATGCATTAAATTTCCACTCTGCAAGGTTCTTGTATACAAAAACCGGTGGTCAAAAAAAAAGAAGAAGGAAATCTATGGTACTCCCTGGCATCGGCACTTTGATCGTACCATTAAAGATGACTATTGACCCCAGCCCTGATGTATAAATCATGATATCAATTTGCAAATGCTAAACACAATTCCGGTAATCTTTTCCATGTGCCAAGCTGGGGTGGTTTGTGTTGCCAGGATTGGTCTGTTTTGCACAATGTGGGACTGAGGATGGCTGAATAAATTAACCACTTTACCAAGTGTAATGAATGAAAGTAATTATTAACTAATGTTATAAATGGATCTCAAGAACACATAACTATGCTTTTCAAGATATTTCCAATAATAGTAATGTATGTGTTTTAACTAATGTCCATCTTTCATCAAAGGATTAGAAAATCCTTAGTATCTTGTACAGATGTTAGTACTGCTTTTAATTTTAAAATTAAAAAAAATGTTTGCTGTTAGATACACGCAGACTGTATACATCAATGTAAAGACAAGAAAGTATGGTTTCTTTTGATATAAAACAATACAGTGCTGTAACTCTTACAGGAGAAAGAGCTATTCCAAAGCCTGGTAATATTCCTGCTTTGCTGATATAAACTTTAAACGCCACTGAAAATTATGCAAAAATAGATAAATAAATTAAAAATAGAATAAAAAAAGTGTTAGGCAAGAAAATATTTGATACCCTAATTATGTTCTTATAATGTTGAGTTATTATTTTATATCAAAACTTGAATCAAATATATAGCAGAAACCATATATATATATATATATATATATATATATATATATATATATAATATATATATATATATATATATATATAAAGGTTTTTTGCCACGGGAAGAAAAAATGAAAAAGCGAGATAGCCAAGTACTTTCGGTCCTGTTCGGCTGTTCGGACACCTTTACTGAAGCAAACTGATTTTACAAAGAACAACATAGTCAAAAGAAGGCTTAATATACAAACTGACACTACCAGACTAGCCATAAGGGCGATTTTCACTCTACAGAAATGAGGAGCCACCAGAGGCTAGCCACACCTTGAAGGATACCCGCAGTAAACAAGTGATTCTTCCAGAAAACAGTACATTTTGAAAAAAAAACACGGAGCATATACAATTTAATATCATAAATTTTTACACAAATTTTCCCAACACAAAATTATTAATGAAAAGACGAAAGAAAATATAAATATGAATATATATATATATATATATATATATATATATATATATATATATATATATATATATATATATATATATATACATACATATCTAGCATATATTGCTAACATCTGTACAAGATACGAAGGATTTTCTAATCCTTTGATGAAAGATGAACAATAGTTAAACATACATAACTATATAACAATACTCAATAACAATAATGAATTTTTAATTTTTATATTATTCCTTCGTTGATGATATTACTAGTCATTATTTTACAGGAAGATAGCAGCATGAGAATTTCGTGATTAGAAGAGTTTTTTATATTTCCTGTATTGCAATTGAATGACTATAATATTGTATGAATTTCCTCATTCTCAATGTTTAGATGAAGACGTAGTGAAGTAATAGTTTAATGTCCCTTATTTTTCAGTTCTTCTTTTTTAATCGTTTACTTGGACCCATCATTAGCATCATCAAAATTTTCAATCGATTCAATTAGATAAATAAGTGAAGCAATATAGTCAATGTTTTTAACATTGAATACATTGCTTCATTTACTTTATCTACATAAATCGAGTTGTTCTCGCTCAACCCGGGTCAAATTATCATCAATCCAATTCTTTCATTGTATCAGATATTTGAATGGTAAACTTACAACTGCATCCAAAATCTGATATATTTCCACAATATATATATATATATATATATATATATATATATATATATATATATATATATATATATATATATATATATATATATATATATAGATATATATATATATATGTATATATATATATATATATATATATATATATATGTATATATATATATATATATATATATATATATATATATTATATATATATATATACATAGTATTATTATATATATATATATATATTATATATATATATATATATATATATATATATATATATATATATATATATATATATATATAATATATATAGATATATATATATATATATATATATATATGACTGGTATAAATGTTCTGTAACAACAGAGTTCCATCTAATAAAAGGAGCCCATAAAAACACCAAAATAGAGAAAAGTACTATATTTCAGAGACTGCTGTCTCCCTCTTCAGGTAGATGAATGAGAAAATTTCACAGAAAAGGTGGTATTTATACCAAGAGGTCCATCCACAAACAAGCCATTTTAAGTCACCCCCGATGATAATCTTCCTCTAATCTTCTTAAGGGTTGGTTGAATGAAGACGTTGTCGATCGTGTCCGAATCCATCCTCCTTTTGAGATGTTCATTACCTGCCTCTCTTTTATTAAGGCCGATTCCATCATTTGACTCTTGTACCGGCAGTTGCTGCTATAAATTACACGTGACAAATTCCAGTTTATTCTATGGTTATGTTCATTTATATGGTTGAAAATAGCCGATTCTGTTGTCCATACCTAACTGACCGTTTGTGTTGTATAATCTCTGGGGAAGGGATTTACCTGTAAACCGATGTAAGATTGGTCACAGTCCTGGCCATGGGATTTCGTATACCCCCAGAGTCCTTTGGAGATGTCTTTTGTTGGACGTTAATCGGACCCCTTCCCTCTCTCACACAAGATTTTCCTGGAGGAAAGAATCACCGATACGAAAACGACATCTTCGTACTACGCAGAGTGATATATGGAACCCAGTCTAATCTTCGCCTCCTCACTACGGACCACATATACAGGTATCTGATTTCATTCTGTTCCGACATTGCTGCCTATAATAGCGTGACTCATTCCACAGACTTCTACGCAAGTTAAATAACCTAATAGACAATAGTGCATGGAATAATCTTGAGCAACAAGACAAAGTTTTAAACTTATCCAACACCCCCCTTACTGTAAATCAACATTTAGTTTTAAATTTAGGCTTATCCTTTGCCCTTATGCCAGACCGCAAAAACAACCTAGACTTCATAGTGGCTTTTGATAAATTCATATCTGACAAAAACTACAACCGTGAAGAGATATGTTTAAAAGGAGTGTTACTAAATGCTTTAACTGACTTACATAAGAAATATCCTGTTCCCCGCAGATTCATGATAGCCATCCACTCGCTAAAAAAGTTAGATGTTATAATAAGTAGATCCGACAAAGACGGCAAAAACCGTAATAATGGACAAAGACTTCTACCTTGACAAAATCAACCAGCTCCTTAGCGACACAAACACATACGAAAACTGACGAAAAATCCCCTCCAAAACGTTCCACAGAATTTTTTCGGAAAGTAAGATTAATTGGCAAAGACAAAAAGAGTATTGAACTATTAGAGAAATTTAAAGTAATTAATCCTAAATTACCCTATGTTTTTATGGCCTTCCCAAACTCACAAAGACAATCTTCCATTCAGACCCATCGTTTCATGTGCCGGTGCTTTCAATTACAAAATTTCTAAATGGTTAGCTGGCCTCCTTTCCCCTTTTTTA
>NC_061107.1:35939355-35941855 GCF_015104395.2 Macrobrachium nipponense | reverse complement strand
ACACCACTCCAGGAATAGAGAATAATCACCTCTATTTCGGCAAATACAAAAAAAAATATTTACCTCTATTTCCACAATAACTCCATGTGGAACAAAACAAGGCTCCAAATAATATATCTCCAAAAAATGTGCACTCAAGGCATCTAACTCACTCACTCACAAATATTATTGCCCCATAATCTCCAAATATGTGTCTCCATTTGCAACAAAGATGGCTGCAAAATAATTGAACTAAACATAGCTCATACCACTATTGGCAAATATCAAAAATGGCCACATATACATCTCCCATATATTATATCTCAAAATATAACTCCAAAATAATATATACCTCCAATTATCTCTCCAAAATAATATATCTCAATTATAACTCCAATTCTCCAGAGAATAACTCACAATGTTATAGTAAAAACGATAAAAACTCACTCCATTTAGCATAACTGCTAAAAAAGGGCAAAAACTCGACAAATAAACTGTCTAGAAAAGTTCTAGAAAAAACCACCAATGTGCCACAAGTCATTATAAAACAGAACTCCAAATTCACAGTGTCTAAGCAAAGACTTCCCCATAGCACTACGACATAGCCATTAGAAAAACTTAACCAAGTTTCCTATCTCTCACAAAGTTGTCACAAATACAACAAGGGTATTGTGCAAGAAAACTCACAATTCTGGAACACAAATATCCAGAGAAAAAAAATGTAGTGCCATACGTATGCATTCAAAACATGCAAGAAAATTCTCCCCTATATTACTCTATAGCATCAAATAGCTAAAACACGACACTTTCTCTTAAATGGCTATAAGTCATGAACTGAGATAATATTCACACTAACTGGAGAGAAAAAACAAAATTCAAATTCACACCCATGGTAAAAAAAAAACTTGTCAGCGATGGCTAATTTCAAAAAAACGGAAAGGAAAAGAAAAGTCAACGGCATTAACTATCTCCCGTAACTCATAGATGTCAAGCAATTATCTGCTGAACTCATAAAAAAACAAAAAAAAAAGAAAAAAAACTAAAATAATGTGTTGTTAGTTCTTCCCTAATCACAAAAGATTTTCACCTCCCTTGACAGCATTAAAACACCCTACGTATTAGTACATAAAAAATCAGTATCAGAAGTATCATTATCACAAAATCACCAAAAAAAAATTGCTATCATCAAAAAATCATCAGTATCAGTACAAAAAATTATCACAAATGTTAATGCTTGTCCATTCTCCAAAAATTCAGCAAAAAACTCAGCAAAATTCAGCAAAATTCAGCAAAATTTCACACAACTCACCAAGATTCAGCCAGACTCAATCAAGATTCAGCAAAACTCATCCCGTGGGAATCACTGAAATATTCTCCAAAGTTACAAAAACTGAACAAATAATTAACACAGACTTCTCCCATTAATTCATTGTAATAATTATCCCTGAATAATTATCTGTAATAATTATTGAATAATCTCCCATGAAAATATCCTCAAATCTCTCGTAAAACAATTCTCCCGTAATGATAATTATACTTAAGCAAACCTCCCGTGACACATCTCAAGTATAACAATTATTAATAATAACAATAATAATAACTCTCCACAAAGCAATAATTAACTCTCGCAAAGGGTGAAAATTCAAATAGGCATACAACAAGTATTGCTGAACCTCCTATGGGACATACATTCTCCAGCCATGCAACACCATGACATAAACACCATTGCCCCACCCACAACACAGATACAACACCAATCATCGGCATTTCAAAGTAATTTTCTCAACACAATAAAAAAAAATAAAAAAAATCTGTGTATCCCCCTTTATATTTGTGTCTTTCAAGGCACAAAGAAACATATAACACATCCCGTGCATGTTAAATACTTTTCCCCTCATTTTCGTAAAAGAAAACAAAAAAACTCTTTTTATTTCCTTTTCTCTTCATCCTCCAAGGGAGAAAAAAAAATATCTTTTCTAAAATAAAAGACTCTACGGGCATTTCACTTCATCAAACTAATCACTCAGCTGATATCTTAGCATCCAATGTCAAGGCCAAATCCATCTCCAACACTAAGAAAAAAAAAAGGAAAAGGGGGAGTTCGCCCACACTGAGACAAAAAACTCTCCCCCTGAGAACAACCCTCAGTCGAGCAGCAGAACAGCCCGAGCATACCAGTAGGATCCATCTCGCAATACCCTCCCCTGCCTATCTCTCGAGTGAGGATAGTGGTACCCATGCAACTACCCTCCCAAGGGATGCCCGTACACTCTCGCAATGCAAGGCGCCTATCTGCAGAAATATGCTGAGCCTTAAAATTGTGGCCGCTCTGTGTCACTAAGCCAAAATAGCTTGATATAAGCACAGTTCCCATGCATAGAAAATTTTACACTCCTATGTTTTTAAACAAAAGACGAATGCATACGTCTATTATAAACACGTGCAAATAAAGAAAACACTCACTATGGGGAAAGAAAAAATTGTTTTGACTCTGAACCAATCCCATAACCCAGAAATATTT
>NC_061107.1:35921855-35931855 GCF_015104395.2 Macrobrachium nipponense | reverse complement strand
ATTATGTGTGTGCTAGTGTTTGTGTGTGTGAATCTAAAGGAGGCACTAATACTGAATATGGTAAACGTGACCTACTTGAAATCTATAATCAACTCACGAGACATTAGCAAAAATTAATTTGGGCACTGAATCAAACTCTAAACTACAAAAATAACTTTATTTCTCAAAAAAGAAACAAAAAAATTCTAACTATCACCAGAACAGCTAGAATAAGATAATCACATGAAAGTCCAAACTCGTTAATTGCAACCCGATAGAGAAAACGGACTGTTTAGAACATGATCCGGGTAACTGAATAATTCCTCAAATGAAACAGAAAAAATAATTAGGACACCTTCCCCAAAAAACTCCAAACATATTAATTTAGACTAAAAAATTAAATAGTCATGCAGTAAACGAATCGTCTCTTCAACTACATCATGATGATCAAACCTGGTAATAATTCGGCTCACAGACAGAACAACAGACCGACAGAGTTCGTGTCAGAAGGAAACATAACTCTTAATAGCACATATTTCAAAAATAACAATAAAATAATAATAAATCCTGATGACAATCCCGCACATATTTCCCCACCTTACATTTGGGGCAGTATATAAATAACGATATTGGAAGTCATCAAGGAGCTTAGTTTTGTCTTTATGTCTAAAAAAAAAGAGGCAATGGTTTAACGGATTCTTGGGTATAACTCTACTGTTAACTGCCGGAAGGTGTCGGTGAATAAGGTCATTTAGCTGAACATAAACAGACTTATCAGGAATAAAAGGAATATTAAAGTAAAATGACAACTTGGGTACAGTAGGAATATTGAAAACAGGAACAAACTTACAATTAGGAAAGTTATACAATTGTTAAAAAAAAGAGGCTTGGATGGGTAGCAATTTTCTAAAAAATACTTCTGGAGAAATGAGATTTCTTGGTGGAAAACCCAACCAAATGGAGGATAAAGTATAGGGCCCTCTGGCAGAGAGTACTTTAAAGAGTTTAATCTAAAATTAAAATGACAACTGCTATAAAAAATTTGTACCTTAAAGCAGTAAATTTTTTTGCTTTCTAAAAATAGAAGTACAGAAAGCCCTACTCGTAATCAAATACATGAGTACACGAGCGCTGCATCAAGCAGTTAAATTCTATTCCATTATGAAGAGAAGTCATATTTTTGTATTTTTTGGGGATCACTGGAAAATATTCGATACAAGAACCTGATCATTTTTTTAAATGGATATGTTCTTTAAGCAGCGATGAATTTACCATTTACCTTTTATCATCAAAGTCCATAATAAAGCGTTTTCAATTAGGCTCAAATAAGTTATTCATTATATTTTCCATGGAAAATCTAAAAATAATAGAATACGAACTTTTTTTTTTTTTTTTTTTTTTCTTTTTTTTTTTTTTTTTTTTTTTTTTTTTTTTTTTTTTTAAGTGAGACATTCTTTACAACTTAAAAGTTTTGCATCAGAATATCTTGCACACGTACAAAAATAAAAATGGAATATACTACGCCTTAAATCTCTATACACCCAAGTATGAGGCCATGTGATATATTTACATTAAACCTATATTAAATCAATAAATGATGCTCGCAAGTGTTTCAGACTATATCGGCGCCCCCCCCCCCCCCCCCCCCCCCCCCCCTCCCGGCCTTATTTTTAATGACTAACTCTTTCCTGAACAGTTGAACGAATTTTAATTCAGTACGTAAAGGCTTGAAATAGTTTCAAAATATATGAACAAGCACATAATCAATAAATGTGCGTTAATGTGCATTGTACTTAAATGAATGCATACTAACAAACAAAAAAATTATAAAAAAAATTTAAATAAAATAATGAAAATAAAAACGAAATAAAAACACTAAGATAAAAATAATAACAATAACTAAAAGGAAAAAAAAATAATAAAAATAAATACTAAACCCAAAAAATTGTAAAATAAAAAAATGATAAAATAATAATAATAGAAAAAAAATCTAAACATAAGACAATTAATATTATAATAAAAGTGAAAATTATAAAATAAAGAATGAAATTAAAAACAATAAAAATAAAAATTTGAAGAAAAAAATAAATAAAATTAATGAATATAATGATAATACAATTAAGTATAATGAAATTAGGTCTAAAAATAATAAAAATAAAGATAATAAAATAACAATAGTAAAGATAAATATAAAATCTAAATAAATTTAAATAAATATATAAATTTGTCATCAAAAAGAGGGAAACATACTCTAACATGTACTACTAAAATTGAAATGTTTTGAAAACTTTGATTGTTACATTATTATCCTACTTTTATGTGATTTTTATATGATTATTGAAAAAAAAGTTAACTCGTCAAAAGAGGCCAAAACGCCCAAAAATATTGTATATAAAGTTGAATTATTTAAGTTTTTTCTTTTTCATTTTTTGTGCTTTTTTTAGTCGATTTTTGTAATGATTTTGGAAACAAAAGCAGCCAAAATAAAAGAGGAAAACTCTTAAAAATAATATGGAAAATAGATTTTATTTTTAGTTATTATATTACATTCTTTGCATTATTTTTAAGTGATTTTTTAAATAATTTTTCAAAATAAGAATCAGTCATAAAAAAAGGCAAACCTATAAAAAAATATTGTATTCAAATTTAAATTCTTTTTTAAACGCTTTTAATTTCAAATTCAAATTGTCCTATTTTTAGCACATATTCTAAATATTTTTTTAAAACGAAAATCAGTCATCAGAAAGACGAAAAAACTAAAAAATATTGTAATAAAATTTATATATTTCTTTGTAGTTACATCAAGCGTACGAAATCGTTCATTGAAGAACCTTATATAATACCACACTCGCATAGTGTTTATGAATCTAATGAGATATAAGTAAATAAAAATGAATAAATAATAAATAAAATAAACACAAGGTAAACCCCGAGAAGGAAATATTTTATTGTTGCACACATCACAGCATCAAAGAGAACGCCTGACTTGAAGTTATTTCAAGGAAGCTAATATACTGGAGACAAATGATAAGTTTCCGTTTTTTTCTCGATCATATAAGAACATACGTACTAGCATTATCCTCGCGGATCACGCCAATTTTACTACGCCTTCCGGAAAGATGCAGATCGATGAAAGAGACCTCGGGGGACTCAGTGAATTATGAAATCTAAGGCTGTATACAGGCAGGCACTAGAGGGACACTTCCAGCCATTTGGGCGCTGAAAACCACGGAGAGAGGGATCTGGCATGGCTGGACATCAATACGAAGAGATCCAGAAAACAGAGAATAACGACAAAGAAAATCTCAAGCTGCCACGAAGGAGGAATATTTGGAAAAGATGACAAAAGGAATGAAAGGAAGAAACAAGCAGGAGACCTGAGGACCAGATGTGAGCCGGTTGAATCTTGGATTGTGCAAGACTATGGAGGATCTCAAGTTGAGACTTAGGAAAAAACAGAGAGCTGCAATGAAGGAGGAATAGTTGGAGAAGTCAACGCCACTGACGTCCAACTTCAGATCTACTGGAATCTCTTCCTTGAAAGGTAGGAAGAATGCAATAAGAAGCAGAACTGACTAAGAGTCGTTTTAGAATTCTTGAGGCTCCGGGTCCTGCTTGCCACCCAGTTAAATGAGATTCACATGCTGACGTGAAGACTCAAGATACAAAGATGCAGGCTTTCGAGATCCTTAGAAGCTATCTTTGAAGTCTTCAGAGCTCGCATGCATCTGATTTGAAATCCAAGGTAAAGGAAAGCTCAGAGAATAGAATAATAGCGGAGTACAACGATGCGACAGCCCAAAGATCTTTCCAGTGAGAAGCAAGCTGGAGACCTGAGGACCAGATGTGAGCGGATGGGATCTTGGATTGCCGAAGACGAAGGACGATCTCAAGTTGAGACTTAGGAAAAAACAGACAGCTGCAACGAAGGAGGGATAGTTGGAGAAGTTGACAACAAGAAGAGAGGAAGAGTTAATAGGTATAAAGTGAATAGCTGAGGGAAAGCCACAGAAGTATGGAAGCTACAGACGCAAATAAAGAGAAATGCGCAGAGAAATTGAGGCCTCCGAAGATAATCTCCCCAACAATACGCCATGAAGAACGCAAACATCGGCCAAATCATCACCGGCAGGCCAAAAACGAACCAGTCATTAGGCAATCTGACAAACCAGCATAAACTTAAGGCTTCTCAAGAAATCGCTAATATCCACACTTAAAAGAGCTTTCTAGAGAGAAGCAATCTAGAGACCAGAGGAACAGATGTGAACGGATGGAATCCAGGATTGTGGAAGACAAAGGAGGATATCAAGTAGAGACCGTAAGACTTACGAAAAAACAGACAGCTGCCAAGAAGTAGGAATAGTTGGAGATGTTGCCAACAAGAATTAAGAAAGGAAGAGCCAATAGATACAAACTGAAGAGCTAAAGGAAAGCCACAGAAGTACGGAAGCTCCAGACGCAAATGGAGAGATATGCACAGAGAAATTGAAGCCCCCGAAGATAATCTCATCAACTAGACACCATGAAGAACGCGAACACCGGCCTAACCATCACCTGCAGGACAAAAAACAAACCAAGCATTAGGCAATAGCAGTGGAGGATGAGGATTCAGAACCACTAAATTATTTCCAAACAGAAGCAAACTGGAGAACTTAGGACCACATGTAAGTGGATGGAATCCTTGACTGTGGAAGGAGTCTTTCAGTGACTTAGTATACCAGATGATAATGACATGAACCAAGGAAAACAAAGGACTGGCAGAAGATTGATGAATTAGGAACCATATACGTCATACTAGAAGAAGCAAAAGAAATGACAGCAACATAGTATATCAGACAATAATGAAAAGGAAATAAGGAAAACTAAAGGATCTGGTAGAAAGGTTGATAAACAAAGAACCAAGTACGACATACTGGAAGAAGCAATGGAAATGACAGCAACCTTTTTGGTGTACCCTATGCCAGGTAAGTATGCTTCTAATTACAACTAAAAGCAATCTATTTGGTGTACCCTATGCCAGGTAAGTATGCTTCTAATTACAACTAGAAGCAATCTATTTGGTGTACCCTATGCCAGGCAAGTATACTTCAATTACAACTAGAAGCAATCTATTTGGCATACCCTGTGCCAGGTAAGTATGCTTCTAATTACAACTAGAAGCAATCTATTTGGTGTACCCTATGCCAGGTAAGTATACTTCTAATTACAACTAGAGGCAATCTATTTTGTGTACCCTGTGCCAGGTAAGTATGCTTCTAATTACAACTAGAAGCAATCTATTTGGTGTACCCTGTGCCAGGTAAGTATGCTTCTAATTACAACTAGAAGCAATCTATTTGGTGTACCCTATGCCAGGTAAGTATACTTCTAATTACAACTAGAAGCAATCTATTTGGTGTACCCTGTGCCAGTTAAGCATGCTTCTAATTACAACTAAAAGCAATCTATTTCCGCATACCCTCTGCCAGGTAAGTATGCTTCTAATTACAACTAGAAGTAATTTATTTAGTGTACCCTGTGCCAGGTAAGTATACTTCTAATTACAACTAGAAGCAATCTATTTGGCATACCCTGTGCCAGGTAAGTATACTTCAATTTACAACTAGAAGCAATCTATTTGGTGTAACCTGTGCCACGTAAGTATGCTTCTAATTACAAACAGAAACAATCTATTTGGTATACCCTGTATCAGGTAAGTACGCTTCTAATTACAACTATAAGCAATCTATTTGGTGTTCCCTGAGCCAGGTAAGTACACTTTCCTTACACCTGGAAGCAATCTATCTGATGTACCCTATGCCAGGTAAGTATGATTCTAATTACAACTAGACGCAATCTATTTGGTTTACCCTGTGCCAAGTAAGTATGCTTATAATTACAACTAGGAGCAATGTATTTCGCATTCTCTGTGCCAGGTAAGTATGCTTCTAATTACAACTAGAAGTAATCTATTTGGTGTACCCTTTGCCAAGTAAGTATTCTTCTAATTACAAACAGAAGGAATCTATTTGACGTACTCTGTGCCAGGTAAGTATGCTTCTAATTACAACTAGAAGCAATATTTGGTGTACCCTGTGCCAGGTAATTATACTTCTAATTGCAACTAGAGGCAATCTATTTGGCATACCCTATGCTAGGTTAGTATACTTCTAATTACAACTAGAAGCAATCTATTTGGTGTACCCTATGCCACGTAAGTATGATTCTAATTACAACTAGACGCAATTTATTTGGTGTTCCCTATGCCAGGTAAGTATGATTCTAATTACAACTGGAGGCAATCTATTTGGTGTACCCTGTGTCAGGTAAGTATGCTTCTAATTACAACTAGAAGCAATCTATTTGGTGTACCCTATGCCAGGTAAGTATGATTCTAATTACAACTGGAGGCAATTTATTTGGTGTTCCCTATGCCAGGTAAGTATGATCTAATTACAACTGGAGGCAATCTATTTGGTGTACCCTATGCCAGGTAAGTATGATTCTAATTACAACTAGAAGCAATGTATTTGACGTACTCTGTGCCAGGTAAGTATGCTTCTTATTACAACTAGAAGCAATCTATTTCGTGTACCCTATGCTAGGTAAGAATGATTCTAATTACAACTACCTGTGCAAGGTAAGTATTCTTCTAATTACAAACATAAGTAATCTATTTGACGTACTCTGTGCCAGGTAAGTGTGCTTCTAATTACAACTAGAAGCAATATATTTTGTGTACCCTATGCCAATTAAGTATGCTTCTAATTGCAATTAGAGGCAATCTATTTGGTGTACCCAATACCACATAAGTATCGTTCCAATTACAACTAGAAGCAGTCTATTTGTCGTACCCTTTGCCAGGTAAGTATACTTTTAATTGCAACTAGAAGCAATCTATTTGGTGTACCCTGTGCCAGGTAAGTATAATCGTAATTACAAACAGAAACAATCTATTTGACGTACCCTGTGCCAGGTACGTATGCTTCTAATTACAACTAGAAGCAATCAATTTGGCGGACAATTGATTGCTTCTAGTCGTAATTAGAACATACTTACCTGGCACAGGGTGCATCAAATAGAATTCTTCTGTTTATAATTAAAAGCATACTAACCTGTGATAGGGGTGTGTGTGTGTGTTTGTGTGTGTGTTGTGTCCGTATGTGTGTAGGTGTGTGTATGAAATCCAGTCCGTACTGCATAGTATGAAGCTTCATACTATACAGTACGGACTGGATTTCGAACACACATGTACACACTTACGGACACACACACACAAACACACACACACACACACACCCCTATCACAGGTAATTATGCTTCTAATTATAAACAGAAGAAATCTATTTGATGTACCCTATGGCAGGTAAGTATGCTTCTAATTACGACTAGAAGCAATCAATTGTCCGCCAAATTGATTGCTTCTAGTTGTAATTAGAAGCATACGTACCTGGCACAGGGTACGTCAAATAGATTGTTTCTGTTTGTAATTACGATTATACTTACCTGGCACGACAAATAGTTTGCCTGTAATTGCAATTAAAAGCATACTTAATTGGCATAGGGTTCACCAAATATATTGTTTCTAGTTGTAATTAGAAGCACACTAACCTGGCACAGAGTAAGTCAAACATATTGCTTCTGTTTGTAATTAGAAGAATACTTACATGGCACAGGTAGTTGTAATTAGAATCATTCTTACCTAGCATTGGGTACAGGAAATAATTTGCTTCTAGTTGTAATAAGAAGCATACTTACCTGGCACAGAGTACGTCAAATACATTGCTTCTAGTTGTAATTAGAAGCATACTTACCTGGCGCAAGGTACATGCACCAAATAGATTGCCTCTAGTTGTAATTAGAATCATACTTACCTGGCATAGGGTACACCAAATAGATTCCTTCTAGTTGTAATTAGAAGCATACTTACCTGGCACAGGGGACACCAAATAGAATGCCTCTAGTTGTAATTAGAATCATGCTTACCTGGCATAGGGTACAATAAAAATATTGCTTTTAGTTGTAATTAGAAGCATGCTTACCTGGCACAGAGTACGTCAAATACATTGCTTCTAGTTGTAAGGGAAGCATACTTACCTGGCACACGTACACAAAATAGATTGCCTCTAGATGTAATTAAAATCATACTTACATGGCACAGAGTACGTCAAATAGATTGCTTCTAGTTGTAATTAGAAGTATACTTACCTGGCATAGGGTACACCAAATAGATTGCTTCTAGTTGTAATTAGAATCGTACTTACCTGGCATAGTGTACATCAGATAGATTGCTTCTATGTGTAAGGAAAGTGTACTTACCTGGCTCAGGGAACACCAAATAGATTGTTTCTGTTTGTAATTAGAAGCATACTTACGTGGCACAGGGTACACCAAATAGATTGCGTCTAGTTGTAATTAGAATCATACTTACCTGGCATAGGGTACATCAGATAGATAGCTTCTAGGTGTAAGGAAAGTGTACTTACCTAGCTCAGGGAACACCAAATAGATTGCTTATAGTTGTAATTAGAAGAGTACTTACCTGGCACAGGGTATACCAAATAGCTCACTTCTAGTTGTAATAGAAGCGTACTTACCTGGGCACAGGGTATGCCAAATAGATTGCCTCTAGTTGTAATTAGAAGCATACTTACCTGCCACAGGGTACACCAAATAGATTGCTTCTAGTTGTAATTAGAAGTATACTTACCTGGCACAGGGTACACCAAATAGATTGCTTCTAGTTGTAATTAGAAGTATACTTACCTGGCACAGGGTACACCAAATAGATTACTTCTAGTTGTAATTAGAAGCATACTTACCTGGCACAGGGTATGCCAAATAGATTGCCTCTAGTTGTAATTAGAAGTATACTTACCTGGCACAGGGTACACCAAATAGATTGCTTCTAGTTGTAATTAGAAGCATACTTACCTGGCACAGGGTACACCAAATAGATTGCTTCTAGTTGTAATTAGAAGTATACTTACCTGGCACAGGGTACACCAAATAGATTGCTTCTAGTTGTAATTAGAAGTATACTTACCTGCCACAGGGTACACCAAATAGATTGCTTCTAGTTGTAATTAGAAGCATACTTACCTGGCTCAGGGCATGCCAAATAGATTGCCTCTAGTTGTAATTAGAAGCATACTTACCTGCCACAGGTTACACCAAATAGATTTCTTCTAGTTGTGATTAGAAGTATACTTACCTGGCACAGGGTGTGCCAAATAGATTGCCTCTAGTTTTAATTAGAAGCATACTTACCTGGCACAGGGTACACCAAATAGATTGCTTCTAGTTGTATTTAGAAGTATACTTTACCTGGCATGGGTACACCAAATAGATTGCTTCTAGTTGTAATTAGAAGTATACTTACCTGGCACAGGGTACACAAATAGATTGCTTCTAGTTGTAATTAGAAGCATACTTACCTGGCACAGGGTACACCAAATAGATTGCTTCTAGTTGTAATTAGAAGTATACTTACCTGGCATAGGGTACACCAAATAGATTGCTTCTAGTTGTAATTAGAAGTATACTTACCTGGCACAGGGTACACCAAATAGATTGCTTCTAGTTGTAATTAGAAGCATACTTACCTGGCACAGGGTACACCAAATAGATTGCTTCTAGTTGTAATTGGAATAATACTTATGTGGCACAGGGTACGCCAAAAAGGTTGCGGTCATTTCCATTGCTTCTTCCAGTATGTCGTACTTGGTTCTTTGTTCATCAACCTTTCTGCCAGATCCTTTTTTTTTCCTTATTTCCTTTTCATTATTGTCTGATATACTATGTTACTGTCATTTCTTTTGCTTCTTCTAGTATGACATATATGGTTCCTAGTTCATCAATCTTTCTGCCAGACCCTTTGTTTTCCTTAGTTCGTGTTCATTATCGTCTGGTATACTAAGTCACTGGAGACTCCTTCCACAGTCAAGGATTCCATCCACTTACGTGTGGTCCTAAGTTCTCTAGTTTGCTTCTGTTTGGAAATAATTTAGTGTTCTGAATCCTCATCCTCCACTGCTATTGC
>NC_061107.1:35914355-35916855 GCF_015104395.2 Macrobrachium nipponense | reverse complement strand
CATCACTGATTTATTACAAAACAATGCATTTTTGTCTGATGAATTATTACACAAACAACATTTATATTCAGACATTTCAGGCTACGTACAATTGGTAAAAATTCACAGTGGTATGGCAAAACTAAAATATTTTCAATTTCAAACTTACTTGATCTTTCGTGACAATAAAATGATTTTTTGGCACTTTGGAGGCAACTATCAATAAAATACCTTGGGTAACATAATTCTCTGGCAATTTCATAGATGTTCTTAATTTCCTCGTCTAAGAATTTAGGATCACAAATTCTATATGTCTATAAAAACATCCCTGAGAGGACTGTTCTTTTTATCTTGGGGTGATGGCTGGAAAAATTATGAATGAAAGCATTCACTGCTGTTGGTTTACGGTAAACTTTTATTTTAAAACTGTTGTCGGTTCTCATAATGGCTGTGTCAAGATATGGTAGGGTTTTATCCTGTTCTATTTCCAATTTGAATTTTATGGATGGAACCAGGCCATTCAAAAGTTCTAAAAACTCCAAAGGGTCACGGTCCCGTGGCCACAGGCATATTATGTCATCAACGTATCTGTACCATGTTAAAGTAAACGTAATGATATTTGGTAGGTATCTGACTTCGTAAAACTCCATATAGATATTTGAGAGAGTTGCAGATAAACAGCTTCCCATTGCCAAACCAAAATTCTGTCTTTAAAAACAACCATTAAACGTAAACGTATTATCAACTATGCACAACTTTATCAACTTAATAAAAACATGGTGGGAAACAGGAATATTCATACAATTCATTTTTTCTTGTAGAAATTGTAGCAGATCATCAATGGGCACTTTCGTAAACAATGAATTGACATCAAAACTAATTAACATGCAATTTGCATCTCTGACTTTCAAATTCGTGATAAGGTCTTCCATATTTTTAATATGTGCCTCTGATATATTTCCTATCAGCGGATTTAACAGAAATCCTAACCATTTTGACAAATGATAAGAAGCTGAGCCTATCGAACTGATAATGGGCCTGATTGGTTTGTCTTCTTTATGAGTCTTTACTGTGCCATACATATAAGGAAGAGTGGCATTAACGGCAGAGAATTTCTTGGCTAGTTCATGGTGCGCCTTTAACAAAGATTTCACAGTACTATTTTAGTAATAATTCATCTGTCAAGAATGCAATGTTTTGTAATAAATCAGTGATGACAACAGGAGGCGTGTACAAAATTAACTGCTCTGTTTGTAATTTGACTTATACTGGACAATCTGGTAAGGAACTAGGTAAGAGAGTTACACAGCATAAATATAATGTACGGGTTGCTAACGGTTCAAGTGCCATTTTTTGTCACGTGAGGAATTTTGAACACCCTATACACTGGAATTCAGCTAGAGTCGTTTTTAGAAGTTCATCAATGCATGACAGATTGTTAGTTGAAGGTTGCCTCATTAGTTCTTTTAATAACATGAATATGTGCGATGGTCTTTTTAAGATGGACGAATTGTTAAAAAGTTTTATTCTTGATGATTTAAAAGTTAAACAAGTTGTTAGATATTTTACAAACATATAGTTTTGTACTGTGATTTTAGTAACTTCATATTTCCACTAAGTATGTCTTTTGTTTTGAACAATGTTTATTTGCATACTTAAGCAGGTTGTTGACTTGTTTTATATTTTGTGGCCTCATGTTCTTTCTTGTATAAGTTGTTCTCTTAAAATTGTTCAGTACCCTGAAGATGACTTTGGAATAAAAATTGAAAGTCTTGGTACCTCCTTCTTTCATTTTCACGTGAGGATCTCTTATATATTGCTATAAAATACAACAATGAAAATATAACGAACACTGGAATCAAAGCCACTGTGCAATTCTCGATGAAAGGCAAAGTAAACTAAAAACATCAGTAAAACCGCCAAATATTAAGAGATAAAGAAGCTAAGATTATCAACGCTATTTTGAATCCAAGAATCTGTATACTAACACGTGGTTATACATTAGGGTGTGTCAATTTTGGGGGTTTTCAAAAAAGCGAAAATAACATTCTTTCATTTTGGTAGTATTTATTGTTGCCTTTTGACATACAGAACAAAATTCTGGCATGAAAAGCAATTTGAAAAATCCTCTTACCTACATCAAAATGAGTTGAAATTTACATATTCTGAGGATTATTAACAAATTTGGCATTCACTAGCATCTGACTGTTTCAAGCCTCATATGTACTATAATGTACAACAGTAACTACTCTTGAAAGTCTTCATATTCTTCTTACTGCTGTTTATTCCTGCAGTTGCCGGCTTGCTACTTGTGCTTCTACTTGTGCTTTAATGTAACCTTCTCATTTTTTTGTGACTGTAAAACATGTCCCACGGCTTTTGGTGACCATTGTAAACACATATTTCAACACTTTGTTTGTAAGAAGACCACTTTGGTACCTGTATTGGTGTGTCTTTGAAGTTTTTTTAAATCTTTACTAGTAAGGATGTTGTCAACGGTGGTTCCAAGACTTCAGAGTTC